>NC_074682.1:62252228-62324728 GCF_029448725.1 Salvelinus fontinalis | reverse complement strand
GTTATGGTTGCCCTCAGTTTGAAGATGTAATCCTCTCTGTTATGGTTGCCCTCAGTTTGAAGATGTAATCCTCTCTGTTATGGTTGCCCTCAGTTTGAAGATGTAATCCTCTCTGTTATGGTTGCCCTCAGTTTGAAGATGTAATCCTCTCTGTTATGGTTGCCCTTTAGTTTGAAGATGTAATCCTCTCTGTTACGGTTGCCCTCAGTTTGAAGATGTAATCCTCTCTGTTATGGTTGCCCTCAGTTTGAAGATGTAATCCTCTCTGTTATGGTTGCCCTCAGTTTGAAGATGTAATCCTCTCTGTTATGGTTGCCCTTAGTTTGAAGATGTAATCCTCTCTGTTATGGTTGCCCTTAGTTTGAAGATGTAATCCTCTCTGTTATGGTTGCCCTCAGTTTGAAGATGTAATCCTCTCTGTTATGGTTGCCCTCAGTTTGAAGATGTAATCCTCTCTGTTATGGTTGCCCTTAGTTTGAAGATGTAATCCTCTCTGTTATGGTTGCCCTTAGTTTGAAGATTTAATCCGGAGGTGTTTGATACAACAGCTATGGGTTCTCTTTTCGACTCCCTCCACACATATTTGCGATCAAACACCAGAATTTCCTCCATTTCCTTAGCTATCATACTTTAATTCCACTGATTTCAAAACTCGGTCCTCCAGAAAGTCGAGAGCAACACCGATGCAGTTCTACTACGTTATGTCTTTATTAAAAGACGCCTTAGAAAGGATTATCAACACATACAGACCAGCTCATGTTATTGACAGAAGCATGCTACATGGCAGACCAATCAGAACTCATCTCCCGGCATGTCCAGCCCATCCATTATCTCAGCCAATCATTGCTAGCGGGAAGGTTGCTTCCTTTGTCCGTGGCTAAACCAACTAGGCTCGTAATGTAACAGTTTTATTCGTATTTACAGATGGAATACAAGTGTGTTATTAAGGCATATGAAAATTCACATGTTCCAGAAGGCATTTCTGTCAAAAAATACATTTTGATTGAAAAAAAGTTTACATTCAAATGGCTCTCCTGTGAAGTAGTGATGCGCAACATAAGCCTCGTTTCCTGATCTGTCTGTTGTGTTCCTGGGAGGGAGGGGTGGACGGAACCAGAACCCTGGCAGAGGACGGAGCAGTTCTGCTGTGTTCCTGGGTTGAAGGGGAGGGAGGGGTGGACGGAACCAGAACCCTGGCAGAGGACGGAGCAGTTCTGCTGTGTTCCTGGGTTGAAGGGGAGGGAGGGGGTGGACGGAACCAGAACCCATGGCAGAGGACGGAGCAGTTCTGCTGTGTTCCTGGGTTGAAGGGGAGGGGAGGGGTGGACGGAACCAGAACCCTGGCAGAGGACGGAGCAGTTCTGCTGTGTTCCTGGGTTGAAGGGGAGGGAGGGGTGGACGGAACCAGAACCCTGGCAGAGGACGGAGCAGTTCTGCTGTGTTCCTGGGTTGAAGGGGAGGGAGGGGTGGACGGAACCAGAACCCTGGCAGAGGGACGGAGCAGTTCTGCTGTTGTTCCTGGGTTGAAGGGGAGGGAGGGGTGGACGGAACCAGAACCCTGGCAGAGGACGGAGCAGTTCTGCTGTCTTCCTGGGTTGAAGGGGAGGGAGGGGTGGACCGGAACCAGAACCCTGGCAGAGGACGGAGCAGTTCTGCTGTGTTTCCTGGGTTGAAGGGGAGGGAGGGGTGGACGGAACCAGAACCCTGGCAGAGGACGGAGCAGTTTCTGCTGTGTTCCTGGGTTGAAGGGGAGGGAGGGTGTGGACGGAACCAGAACCCTGGCAGAGGACGGAGCAGTTCTGCTGTGTTCCTGGGTTGAAGGGGAGGGAGGGGTGGACGGAACCAGAACCCTGGCAGAGGACGGAGCAGTTCTGCTGTCTTCCTGGGTTGAAGGGGAGGGAGGGGTGGACGGAACCAGAACCCTGGCAGAGGACGGAGCAGTTCTGCTGTGTTCCTGGGTTGAAGGGGAGGGAGGGGTGGACGGAACCAGAACCCTGGCAGAGGACGGAGCAGTTCTGCTGTGTTCCTGGGTTGAAGGGGAGGGAGGGGTGGACGGAACCAGAACCCTGGCAGAGGACGGAGCAGTTCTGCTGTGTTCCTGGGTTTGAAGGGGAGGGAGGGGGTGGACGGAACCAGAACCCTGGCAGAGGACGGAGCAGTTCTGCTGTGTTCCTGGGTTGAAGGGGAGGGAGGGGTGGACGGAACCAGAACCCTGGCAGAGGACGGAGCAGTTCTGCTGTGTTCCTGGGTTGAAGGGGAGGGAGGGGTCGACGGAACCAGAACCCTGGCAGAGGACGGAGCAGTTCTGCTGTGTTCCTGGGTTGAAGGGGAGGGAGGGGTGGACGGAACCAGAACCCTGGCAGAGGACGGAGCAGTTCTGCTGTGTTCCTGGGTTGAAGGGGAGGGAGGGGTGGACGGAACCAGAACCCTGGCAGAGGACGGAGCAGTTCTGCTGTGTTCCTGGGTTGAAGGGGAGGGAGGGGTGGACGGAACCAGAACCCTGGCAGAGGACGGAGCAGTTCTGCTGTGTTCCTGGGTTGAAGGGGAGAGAGGGGTGGACGGAACCAGAACCCTGGCAGAGGACGGAGCAGTTCTGCTGTCTTCCTGTTTATGTCTTCATGCTTTCTCCCATTAGAGGACCTAAATCAACGGACACCTCACAGCAGGAAATGCAAACAGAACTCTAAAATAGAACTCCACTGAGATGACAGACTTAGTTCACAGGCTGCATTCCAAATGGCATCCTTTTCCCAATATGGTACACTACTTCTGACTTGGGCCCATAGGACTCTCGTCAAAATGTGGTTTGGTCAGAAGAATGCCCCTCTCCCCACAGGTGTGATCACTACCTCTGAGGGTTTAGAGCTTGAGGTAGTCACCTCATACAAGTACTTGGGAGTATGGCTAGACGGGACACTGTCCTTCTCTCAGCACATATCAAATCTGCAGGCTAAAGTTATATCTAGACTTGGTTTCCTCTATCGTAATCGATCCTCTTTCACCCCAGCTGCCAAACTAACCCTGATTCAGATGACCATCCTACCCATGCTAGATTACGGAGACAAAATGTATAGATCGGCAGGTAAGGGTGCTCTCGAGGGGCTAGATGTTCTTTACCATTCGGCCATCGGATTTGCCACCAATGCTCCTCATAGGACACATCACTGCACTCTGTACTCCTCTGTAAACTGGTCATCTCTGTATACCCGTCGCAAGACCCACTGGTTGATGCTTATTTATAAAACCCTCTTAGGCATCACTCCCCCCATCTGAGATATCTACTGGAGCCCTCATTCTCCACATACAATGAGAAAAGAAGTGGAGGGCGTTCCCCCAAGGTGAATAACAAGTGGAGGGCGTTCCCCCAAGGTGAATAACAAGTGGAGGGCGTTCCCCCAAGGGGAATAACAAGTGGAGGGCGTTCCCCCAAGGGGAATAACAAGTGGAGGGCGTTCCCCCAAGGTGAATAACAAGTGGAGGGCGTTCCCCCAAGGTGAACAACAAGTGGAGGGCGTTCCCCCAAGGGGAATAACAAGTGGAGGGCGTTCCCCCAAGGGGAATAACAAGTGGAGGGCGTTCCCCCAAGGTGAATAACAAGTGGAGGGCGTTCCCCCAAGGTGAATAACAAGTGGAGGGCGTTCCACCAAGGTGAATAACAAGTGGAGGGCGTTCCCCCAAGGGGAATAACAAGTGGAGGGCGTTCCCCCAAGGGGAATAACAAGTGGAGGGCGTTCCCCCAAGGGGAATAACAAGTGGAGGGCGTTCCCCCAAGGGGAATAACAAGTGGAGGGCGTTCCCCCAAGGGGAATAACAAGTGGAGGGCGTTCCCCCAAGGGGAATAACAAGTGGAGGGCGTTCCCCCAAGGGGAATAACAAGTGGAGGGCGTTCCCCCAAGGGGAATAACAAGTGGAGGGCGTTCCCCCAAGGTGAATAACAAGTGGAGGGCGTTCCCCCAAGGGGAATAACAAGTGGAGGGCGTTCCACCAAGGTGAATAACAAGTGGAGGGCGTTCCCCCAAGGGGAATAACAAGTGGAGGGCGTTCCACCAAGGTGAATAACAAGTGGAGGGCGTTCCACCAACGTGAGTAAGAATTTTGTTTTTATTTAGCCTTTATTTAACTAGGCAAGTCAGTTAATAACTAATTCTTATTTACAATGACAGCCTACCAAAAGGCAACAGGCCTCCCGGGGGCTGGGATTCAAAATATAATTATAGGACAAAACACACAACACGACAAAAAGAGAGACCTAAGACGACAACATAGCAAGGCAGCAACACATGACAACACAACATGGTAGCAACACAACATGGTAACAACATGGTAGCAACACAACATGACAACAACATGGTAGAAACACAACATAACAACAACATGGTAGCAACACAACATGACAACAACATGGTAGCAACACAACATGACAACACCATGGTAGCAACACAACATGACAACACCATGGTAGCAACACAACATGACAACAACATGGTAGAAACACAACATGACAACAACATGGTAGCAACACAACATGACAACAACATGGTAGCAACACAACATGACAACAACATGGTAGCAACACAACATGACAACATGGTAGCAACACAACATGACAACAACATGGTAGCAACACAACATGACAACACCATGGTAGCAACACAACATGACAACACCATGGTAGCAACACAACATGACAACAACATGGTAGAAACACAACATGACAACAACATGGTAGCAACACAACATGACAACAACATGGTAGCAACACAACATGACAACACCATGGTAGCAACACAACATGACAACACCATGGTAGCAACACAACATGACAACAACATGACAACAGCATGGTAGCAACACAACAAGGTGGCAACACAACATGACAACAGCATGGTAGAAACACAACATAACAACAACATGGTAGCAACACAACATGACAACAACATGGTAGCAGCACAACATGGTAGCAACACAGCATGGTAGCAACACAACATGACAACAACATGGTAGCAGCACAACATGACAACAACATGGTAGCAACACAACATGACAACAACATGGTAGCAGCACGAAACATGATACAAACATGATAGGGTTCAGACAACAGCACAAAGGGCAAGAAGGTAGAGACAACAACACATCACACAAAGCAGCTACAACTGTCAGTAAGAGTCCATGATTGAGTCTGAATGAAGAGATGGAGATAAAACTGTCCAGTTTGAGCTGTGTCCCTTCAACAGGTTGATCGTAATATTACAGATCTGTATTTGATCTAGTTAGAGCACTACAGCAGTAGGACTCATTATCTCAGCCTTCAAACCTCACACACACACCTCACACACACACACACACACACACACACACACACACACACACACACACACACACACACAACACACACACACACACACACACACACACACACACACACACACACACACACACACCACACACACACACACACACACACACACACACACACACACACACACACACACACACACACACACACACACACACCTCACACACACACCTCACACCTCACACACCTCACACACACACACACACACACACACACACACACACACACACACACACACACACACACACACACACACACACACACACAGGTGGACTCTCAGTCTGAACCTCAAACCACCCATACAGGTGGACTCTCAGCCTGATCCTCAAACCACCCATACAGGTGGACTCTCAGCCCATCCCTCAAACCACCCATACAGGTGGACTCTCAGCCTGAACCTCAAACCACCCATACAGGTGGACTCTCAGCCTGAACCTCAAACCACCCATACAGGTGAACTCTCAGTCTGAACCTCAAACCACCCATACAGGTGGATTCTCAGCCTGATCCTCAAACCACCCATACAGGTGAACTCTCAGTCTGAACCTCAAACCACCCATACAGGTGAACTCTCAGTCTGAACCTCAAACCACCCATACAGGTGGACTCTCAGTCTGAACCTCAAACCACCCATACAGGTGGACTCTCAGTCTGAACCTCAAACCACCCATACAGGTGGACTCTCAGCCTGAACCTCAAACCACCCATACAGGTGGACTCTCAGCCCATCCCTCAAACCACCCATACAGGTGGACTCTCAGCCTGATCCTCAAACCACCCATACAGGTGGACTCTCAGTCTGAACCTCAAACCACCCATACAGGTGGACTCTGATCCTCAAACCACCCATACAGGTGGACTCTCAGCCCATCCCTCAAACCACCCATACAGGTGGACTCTCAGCCTGATCCTCAAACCACCCATACAGGTGGACTCTCAGTCCATCCCTCAAACCACCCATACAGGTGGACTCTCAGCCCATCCCTCAAACCACCCATACAGGTGGACTCTCAGCCTGAACCTCAAACCACCCATACAGGTGGACTCTCAGCCCATCCCTCAAACCACCCATACAGGTAGACTCTCAGTCTGATCCTCAAACCACCCATACAGGTGGACTCTCAGCCTGAACCTCAAACCACCCATACAGGTGGACTCTCAGCCTGAACCTCAAACCACCCATACAGGTGGACTCTCAGCCTGAACCTCAAAACACCCATACAGGTGGACTCTCAGTCTGATCCTCAAACCAAACCATACAGGTGGACTCTCAGTCTGATCCTCAAACCACCCATACAGATGGACTCTCAGTCTGATCCCTCAAACCACCCATACAGGTAGACTCTCAGTCTGAACCTCAAACCACCCATACAGGTGGACTCTCAGTCTGATCCCTCAAACCACCCATACAGGTGGACTCTCAGTCTGAACCTCAAACCAAACCATACAGGTGGACTCTCAGTCTGAACCTCAAACCACCCATACAGGTGGACTCTCAGTCTGATCCCTCAAACCACCCATACAGGTAGACTCTCAGTCTGAACCTCAAACCACCCATACAGGTGGACTCTCAGTCTGAACCTCAAACCACCCATACAGGTGGACTCTCAGTCTGAACCTCAAACCACCCATACAGGTGGACTCTCAGCCCATCCCTCAAACCACCCATACAGGTGGACTCTCAGCCCATCCCTCAAACCACCCATACAGGTGGACTCTCAGCCCATCCCTCAAACCACCCATACAGGTGGACTCTCAGCCCATCCCTCAAACCACCCATACAGGTGGACTCTCAGTCTGAACCTCAAACCACCCATACAGGTGGACTCTCAGCCCATCCCTCAAACCACCCATACAGGTGGACTCTCAGCCCATCCCTCAAACCACCCATACAGGTGGACTCTCAGCCCATCCCTCAGCAGCTGCTGTGTTGATCCTTTCATACATGTTTGGAATTTGTCATCATTGTTTAACTATGTGTCAATCAAAGTCTGGGCTGCCAGATGGGTCTTTCTCTGAGAACATTGCCCTGGGCAACAGTCACACATGACGTTTTCTCTCTCTCTCTCTCTCTCTCTCTCTCTCTCTCTCTCTCTCTCTCTCTCTCTCTCTCTCTCTCTCTCTCTCCTCTCTCTCTCTCTCTCTCTCTCTCTTCCTCTCTCTCTCTCTCTCCCTCTCTCTCTCTCTCTCTCCTCTCTCTCTCTCCCTCTCTCTCTCTCTCTCTCTCTCTCTCTCTCTCTCTCTCTCTCTCTCTCTCTCTCTCTCTCTCTCTCTCTCTCTCTCTCTCTCTCTCTCTCTCTCTCTCTCTCTCTCTCTCCCCTTCTTTCCCTTCTCTTTCTCTCTCTCCTCGCGTATGTTGAGCTCACAGTTTCACACACCAACTGATGAATGTTTTGATATTTTTCTTTGTTTGAGCTTCTCAGTATTATGTCTATCTCTGATCAGCTACCCAGGAAAGGGGTGAAAACAGCCCATATTAACATATGTAGCCCTAGAAATAAGATGAATGAAATCAATAACTTGCTGACATCAAATAACATTCATATATTAGTCATTTTCTGAGAATCACTTAGATCATTAACATGATGATACATCAGTAGCAATACAAGGATATAACATCTATAGAAGAGACAGAAATGCTTATTTTGGTATTTTATTAGCGGTTGCAGAAGCAGCAGCTACTCTTCCTGGAGTCCACACAAAACATGAAACATAATACAGAACATCAACAGCTCAAGGACTCAAGGCACAAGTAGCCTATATATCAATAAACACACACAAACTGTATGTATTGTGTATGTATTGTATGACCAGAGGGCATCCACCTCTGGCCTGCTCGCCTCCCTACCTCTGAGGAAGTACAGTTCCCGCTCAGCCCAGTCAAAACTGTTTGCTGCTCTGGCACCCCCCCAATGGTGGAACAAACTCCCTCACGACGCCAGGACAGCGGATTCAATCACCACCTTCCGGAGACACCTGAAACCCCACCTCTTTAAGGAATACCTAGGATAGGATAAAGTAATCCTTCTAACTCCCCCCCCCCCCTTAACCTGTTGGGGATGGGGGCGCTGTTTAGACTACTTATGCTAATTTGGCTAATTTTTTAAACGGCTTCCCACAAAATCCTTGATCGTACAATATGCATATTATTATTATTATTGGATAGAAAACAGTCTATAGTTTCTATAGGAGTTGAAATTTTGTCTCTAAGTGGAACAGAGCCCATTCTACAGCAATTTCCCTGACATGGAGTCAGATTTGAGAAATGTTGGCCACTTTTCTGAAGTCATTTAAAAGGGCACTGTCGTTGCTATGACTATACGGACACTTCTTACGTCTTCCCCTGGATGCCTTTACGTGATGACGATTCCAACGGGCTCGATTGCTCGTTCACAGGCCCTACAAATGAAAAAACCCTGAAGCTAGTCATTCTTTTGGAGCTGCGTAACGCGCGTGCTGGACACCGACCCGCTCCTGTTCCAAGCGTTAGTTTAGCCTGTTATATTTCTCCGGTCATCTTTTCACTCGTTATAGGAGTTAAAAACATCATAAGGTAGTTAATTTAAAGCGTTTTATAGCAATTTATATCCGTTTAGTGCGATTTTGGGACATTTATTTTTGCAACGATGTGAAAAGTTGGGCATGCTTTTCAGTTCATCCCGAACTCAGTTGACATTTCCACATGGCAAGAGGACAGCTTTCCACCAAAAGACGATTTCTCCCAAGAAAGGATCCTTTGCCCAAGATACTGATGGAAGAACAGCTCAAGGTAGGACATTTTTATTATGATAAATCGTGTTTCTGTCGAAACATTTTAGTGGCTTAGGACGCCATGTTTTTTGACGTAGCTTCGCTTGGCGCAAACTGTATTGAAAAGTAAGGATAAATTAAAAAATGTAATAACGCAATTGTATTAAGAATTAAATTGTCTATCAATCCCTGTCCACCCTATATTTTTTAGTCACGTTTATGAGTATTTATGTATAAGAGTAGATCACTGTCTAAGTGGCGCAAGGACATTTTCTTTACCAGCTTGTCTACATTTCACATTGTCTAACCATGATTTTGGTGGCTAAATATAAACATTTTCGATCAAACTGTATATGCATGTTGTAATGTGATGTTACAGGAGTGTCATCGGAAGAATTCTGAGAAGGTTAGTGAAAAAATTAATATCTTTTGGCGATGTTGACTTTTATCGCTCACTTTGGCTAGAATCAATGCTGGGCTGCTAATTGCTATGTGCTAAGCTAATATAACGATTTATTGTGTTTTCGCTGTAAGACACTTAGAAAATCTGAAATATTGTCTGTATTCACAGGATCTGTGTCTTTCGATTCGTGTATGCTGTGTATTTTTACGAAATGTTTGATGATTAGTAGTTAGGTAAACACGTTGCTCATTGTAATTATTCTAGTCCATTTGTGACGGTGGGTGCAATTGTAAACTATGCCATATACCTGAAATATGCACTTTTTTCTAACAAAACCTATCCCATACCATAAATATGTTATCAGACTGTCATCTGATGAGTTTTTTTGTTGGTTAGGGGCTATAAATATCTTAGTTTAGCCGAATTGGTGATGGCTACTGGTGTTGGTGGACAAATAAAAGATGGTGGATTATGCTAATGTGTTTTTAGGTAATAGATGTACATCTTTACATATTGTGTCTTCCCTGTAAAACATTTTAAAAATCGGAAATGTTGACTGGATTCACAAGATCTGTGTCTTTCATTAGCTGTATTGGACTTTAATGTGTGAAAGTTAAATATTTAAAAAAAAATTTTTTTTTGAATTTCGCGGCACTGGTTTTTCAGTGGGGGGGGGGGGTGTGCCGCTAGCGCCACGCTGATCCTAGACAGGTTAAAAGAGTTAGATGCACTATTGTAAAGTGGCTGTTCCACTGGATATCATAAGGTGAATGCACCAATTTGTAAGTCGCTCTGGATAAGAGCGTCTGCTAAATGACTTAAATGTAAACTATCCAGGTCAGATAGAGGAGAGGCGTTGTGCCGCGAGGTGTTGCTTTATCTGTTTGCTGAAACCAGGCTTGCTGTTTATCTGAGCAATATGAGATGGAAGGAAGTTCCATACAATAAGGGCTCTATATAATACTGTACGCTTTCTTGAATTTGTTCTGGATTTGTGGACTGTGAAAAGACCCCTGGTGGCATGTCTGGTGGGGTAAGTGTGTGTGTCAGAGCTGTGTGTAAATTGACTATGCAAACAATTTGTTCACATGCATGTGATTAGCAGATGTTATTGCAGGTGTAGGGAAATGATTGTGCTTCTAGCTCCGACAGTGCAGTAGTATCTAACAAATAATATCTAACAAATTAAACAACATACACCCAATACACACACATCTAAGTAGGAATGAATGAAGACTATATACATATGGACGAGCGGTATCAGAGTGGAACGGACTAAGATACAGAATAGTACAGAAAACAGTATATACTGTTATGTAGTACAGAAAACAGTAATGCCAGATATGTAAACATTATTAAAGTGGCCAGTGATTTCTAGTTTATGCCGATAGGCAGTAGCCTCTAATATGCTGGTGATGGCTGTTTAACAGTCTGATGGCCTTGAGATTGAAGCTGTTTTTCAGTCTCAGCATTGATGCACCTGTACTGACCTCTCCTTCTGGATGATAGCGGGGTGAACAGGCAGTGGCTCGAGTGGTTGATGTCCTTGATGATCTTTTTAGCCTTCCTGTGACATCAGGTGCTGTAGGTGTCTTGGAGGGCGGGTAGTTTGCCCCCAGTAATGCGTTGGGCAGACCGCACCACCCCCTGGAGAGCCTTGCGGTTGAGGGCGGTGCAGTTGCCGTACCAGGCGGTGATACAGCCTGACAGGATGCTTTCAATTGTGCATCTGTAAAAGTTTGTGAGGGTTTTAGGTGACAAGCAACATTTCTTTGTTCTGAGGTTGAAGAGGCTCTGTTGCGCCTTCTTCACCACACTGTCTGTGTGGGTGGTCCATTTCAGTTTGTCAGTGATGTGTACACCAAGGAACTTGAAGCTTTCCTGTTGTGGATAGGGGGGTGCTCCCTCTGCTATTTTCTGAAGTCCACGATCATCTCTTTTGATTTGTTGACGTTGAGTGAGAGGTTGTTTTCCAGGCATCACACTCCCAGAGCCCTCACCTCCTCCCTGTAAGCTGTCTCGTCATCTTCTGTAATGAAGCCTGCTACTATTGTGTCGTCTGCAAACTTGATGATTGAGTTGGAGGCGTGCGTGGCCACGCAGAACAGGGAGTACAGGAGGGGGCTGAGCACGCACCCTTGTGGAGCCCCAGTGTTGAGGATCAGCGAAGTGGAGGTGGTGTTTCCTATCTTCACCACCTGGGGGGTTAGGGTTAGGAAGTCCAGGACCCAATTGCACAGGGCGGGGTTCAGACCCACAGGGCCCCGAGCTTAGTGATGAGCTTGGAGGGTACTATGGTGTCGAATGCTAAGGTAAATGCTAAAGAAAAGTCAATGAACAGCATTCTTACATAGGTATTCCTCTTGTCCTGTTGGATAGGGCAGTGTGCAGAGTGATGGCGATTACATCGTCTGTGGATCTATTGGGGCGGTAAGCAAATAGAAGTGGGTCTAGGGTGGAAGGTAAGGTAGCGGTGATATGATCCTTAACTAGCCTCTGAAAGCACTTCATGATGACAGAAGTGAGCGCTACGGGGGCGATAGTCATTTAGTTCAGTTACCTTTACTTTCTTGGGATACAGGAACAATGGTTGACATCTTGAAGCATGTGGGGACAGCAGACTAGGATAAGGAGAGATTGAATATGTCCGTAAACACACCAGCCAGCTGGTCTGCGCATGCTCTGAGGACACGGCTTGGGATGCTCTGAGGACGGGGCTAGGGATGCTCTGAGGACGGGGCTAGGGATGCTCTGAGGACGGGGCTAGGGATGCTCTGAGGACGGGGCTAGGGATGCTCTGAGGACGGGGCTAGGGATGCTCTGAGGACGTGGCTAGGGATGCTCTGAGGACGGGGCTAGGGATGCTCTGAGGACACGGCTAGGGATGACATCTGGGCCGGCAGCCTTGCGTTGAATTGCGACTCCACTTTGTCCCTGTACTGATGTTTTGCCTGTTTGATTGCCTTGCTGAGGGAATAACTACACTGTTTATATTCTGCCATATTACCATTCGCCTTGCCATGGCAAGTTGGTTAGGACATCTACTTCGTGCATGACACAAGTCATTTTTTCAACAATTGTTTACAGACAAATTATTTCACCTATAATTCACTGTACCACAATTCCAGTGGGTCAGAAGTTTACATACACTAAGTTGACTGTGCCTTTAAACAGCTTGGAAAATTCCAGAAAATTATTTAATGGCTTTAGAAGCTTCTGATAGGCTAATTGACATCATTTGAGTTTGCTAAATTACTAAAATGTAAATGTAAATGTAATTGTTTTCCAATGGCGGCTCGGACATCGACTCTAGGGGGTTTAAAACATGTAAAGTGTGGTATACCTCAGGGCAGCTCTCTTGGACCCCTACTCCTCTAAATCTTTACATTTTTACATTTTAGTCATTTAGCAGACGCTCTTATCCAGAGCGACTTACAGTAGAGTGCATACGTTTTTTTTTTTTTTCCCCCATAGAGCACGGTGCTGGACCCAGCCAGTCAGAAACATTCCCCCACTCCCTGGTCTCCATGGGATGCATGGCGACTGTGTGATCACGCTCTCCACAGCCGATGTGAGTAAGACCTTAAAACAGGTCAACATTCACAAGGCCGCAGGGGTAGACGGGTTACCAGGATGTGTACTCCGAGCATGAGCTGACCAACTGGCAAGTGTCTTCACTGACATTTTCAACCTCTCCCTGTCTGAGTCTGTAATACCTACATGTTTCAAGCAGACCACCATAGTCCCTGTGCCCAAGAACACTAAGGCAACCTGCCTAAATGACTAGTGTGGAGTGCAAACTCTATTGCACTCCACACTGCCCTTTCCCACCTGGTCAAAAGGACCACCTATGTGAGAATGCTGTTCATTGACTACAGCTCAGCGTTCAACACCATAGTACCCTCAAAGCTTATCACTAAGCTAAGGACCATGGGACTAAACACCTCCCTCTGCAACAGGATCCTGGACTTCCTGATGGGCCGCCCCCAGGTGGTGAGGGTAGGTAACAACACATCTGCCACGCTGATCCTCAACACAGAGGCCCCTCAGGGGTGCGTGCTCAGTCCCCTCCTGTATTCCCTGTTCACCCACGACTGCATGGCCAGGAACGACTCCAACACCATCATAAAGTTTGCTGATGACACAACAGTGGGAGGCCTGATCACCGACAACGACGAGACAGCCTATAGGGAGGAGGTCAGAGACCTGGCCGGGTGGTGCCAGAATAACAACCTATCCCTCAACGTAACCAAGACTAAGGAGATGATTGTGGACTACAGGAAAAGGAGGACCGAGCACGCCCCCATTCTCATCGACGGGGCTGTAGTGGAGCAGGTTGAGAGCTTCAAGTTCCTTGGTGTCCACATCACCAACAAACTAGAATGGTCCAAGCACACCAAGACAGTCGTGAAGAGGGCACGACAAAGACTATTCCCCCTCAGGAGACTGAAAAGATTTGACATGGGTCCCCAGGTCCTCAAAAGGTTCTCCAGCTGCACCATGGGGATGAATACGGGGATGAACATGGGGATGAACACGGGGATGAACATGGGGATGAACATGGGGATGGATGAACATGGGGATGAACATGGGGATGAACATGGGGATGAACATGGGGATGAACATGGAGATGAACATGGGGATGGATGAACATGGGGATGAACATGGGGATGAACATGGGGATGAACATGGGATGAACATGGGATGAACATGGGGATGAACATGGGGATGAACATTGGGATGGACATGGGGATGAACATGGGGATGAACATGGAGATGGATGAACATGGGGATGAACATGGAGATGGATGAACATGGGGATGAACATGGAGATGGACATGGGGATGAACATGGAGATGGATGAACATGGGGATGAACATGGGGATGAACATGGGATGAACATGGGGATGAACATGGGGATGAACATGGGATGAACATGGGGATGAACATGGGGATGAACATGGGGATGGATGAACATGGGGATGAACATGGGGATGAACATGGGGATGAACATGGGATGAACATGGGATGAACATGGGGATGAACATGGGGATGAACATTGGGATGGACATGGGGATGAACATGGGGATGAACATGGAGATGGATGAACATGGGGATGAACATGGAGATGGATGAACATGGGGATGAACATGGAGATGGACATGGGGATGAACATGGAGATGGATGAACATGGGGATGAACATGGGGATGAACATGGGATGAACATGGGGATGAACATGGGGATGAACATGGGATGAACATGGGGATGAACATGGGGATGAACATGGGGATGGATGAACATGGGGATGAACATGGGGATGAACATGGGGATGAACATGGGGATTAACATGGGGATGAACATGGGGATGGATGAACATGGGGATGAACATGGGGATGAACATGGGGATGGATGAACATGGGGATGAACATGGGGATGAACATGGGGATGAACATGGGGATGAACATGGGGATGAACATGGGGATGGATGAACATGGGGATGAACATGGGGATGAACATGGGATGAACATGGGATGAACATGGGATGAACATGGGGATGAACATGGGGATGGATGAACATGGGGATGGATGAACATGGGGATGAACATGGGGATGAACATGGGGATGAACATGGGGATGAACATGGGGATGAACATGGGGATGGATGAACATGGGGATGAATGAACATGGGGATGAACATGGGGATGAACACGGGGATGAACATGGGGATGAACATGGGGATGAACATGGGGATGGATGAACATGGGGATGAACATGGGGATGGATGAACATGGGGATGAACATGGAGATGAACATGGAGATGAACATGGAGATGAACATGGGGATGGATGAACATGGGGATGAACATGGGGATGGATGAACATGGGGATGAACATGGGGATGAACATGGGGATGAACATGGGATGAACATGGGATGAACATGGGGATGAACATGGGGATGAACATTGGGATAGACATGGGGATGAACATGGGGATGAACATGGAGATGGATGAACATGGGGATGAACATGGAGATGGACATGGGGATGAACATTGGGATGGATGAACATGGGGATGAACATGGGATGAACATGGGATGAACATGGGGATGAACATGGGGATGGATGAACATGGGGATGGATGAACATGGAGATGGATGAACATGGGGATGAACATGGAGATGGACATGGGGATGAACATTGGGATGGATGAACATGGGGATGAACATGGGATGAACATGGGATGAACATGGGGATGAACATGGGGATGGATGAACATGGGGATGAACATGGGATGAACATGGGGATGGATGAACATGGGGATGAACATGGGATGAACATGGGGATGAACATGGGGATGGATGAACATGGGGATGAACATGGGATGAACATGGGATGAACATGGGGATGAACATGGGGATGGATGAACATGGGGATGGATGAACATGGGGAGGAACATGGGATGAACATGGGGATGAACATGGGGATGGATGAACATGGGGATGAACATGGGATGAACATGGGGATGAACATGGGGATGGATGAACATGGGGATGAACATGGGGATGAACATGGGGATGAACATGGGGATGGATGAACATGGGGATGAACATGGGGATGAACATGGGGATGAACATGGGGATGAACATGGGATGAACATGGGGATGAACATGGGGATGAACATGGGGATGGATGAACATGGGGATGAACATGGGGATGAACATGGGGATGAACATGGGGATGAACATGGGGATGGATGAACATGGGGATGGATGAACATGGGGATGGATGAACATGGGATGAACATGGGATTAACATGGGGATGAACATGGGGATGGATGAACATGGGGATGAACATGGGGATGAACATGGGGATGAACATGGGGATGGATGAACATGGGGATGAACATGGGGATGAACATGGGGATGAACATGGGGATGAACATGGGGATGAACATGGGGATGAACATGGGGATGGATGAACATGGGGATGAACATGGGGATGAACATGGGGATGAACATGGGATGAACATGGGGATGAACATGGGGATGAACATGGGGATGAACATGGGGATGGATGAACATGGGGATGGATGAACATGGGGATGAACATGGGGATGGATGAACATGGGGATGAACATGGGGATGAACATGGGGATGAACACGGGGATGAACATGGGGATGGATGAACATGGGGATGAACATGGGGATGGATGAACATGGAGATGAACATGGAGATGAACATGGAGATGAACATGGGGATGGATGAACATGGGGATGAACATGGAGATGGATGAACATGGGGATGAACATGGGATGAACATGGGATGAACATGGGGATGAAATGGGGATGGATGAACATGGGATGAACATGGGGATGGATGAACATGGGATGGACATGGGGATGGATGAACATGGGATGAACATGGGGATGAACATGGGGATGGATGAACATGGGGATGAACATGGGGATGAACATGGAGATGAACATGGGGATGAACATGGGGATGGATGAACATGGGGATGAACATGGGGATGGATGAACATGGGGATGAACATGGGGATGAACATGGGATGAACATGGGGATGAACATGGGGATGAACATGGGATGAACATGGGGATGAACATGGGGATGAACATGGGATGAAATGGGGATGAACATGGGGTTGAACATGGGATGAACATGGGATGAACATGGGGATGAACATGGGGATGGATGAACATGGGATGAACATGGGGATGAACATGGGGATGAACATGGGGATGAACATGGGGATGAACATGGGGATGAACATGGGGATGAACATGGGGATGGATGAACATGGGATGAACATGGGGATGGATGAACATGGGGACGGATGAACATGGGGATGAACATGAGGATGAACATGGGGATGAACATGGGATGAACATGGGGATGGATATGGGGATGAACATGGGGATGAACATGGGGATGAACATGGGGATGGATGAACATGGGGATGAACATGGGGATGAACATGGGGATGAACATGGAGATGAACATGGGGATGAACATGGGGATGAACATGGGGATGAACATGGGGATGGATGAACATGGGGATGAACATGGGGATGAACATGGGGATGAACATGGGGATGAACATGGGGATGAACATGGGGATGAACATGGGGATGAACATGGGGATGAACATGGGGATGAACATGGGGATGGATGAACATGGAGATGAACATGGGGATGGATGAACATGGAGATGAACATGGGGATGAACATGGGGATGAACATGGGGATGAACATGGGGATGAACATGGGGATGAACATGGGGATGGATATGGAGATGAACATGGGGATGGATGAACATGGGGATGAACATGGGGATGAACATGGGGATGAACATGGGGATGAACATGGGGATGAACATGGAGATGAACATGGGGATGAACATGGGGATGAACATGGGGATGAACATGGGGATGGATGAACATGGAGATGAACATGGGGATGAACATGGGGATGAACATGGGGATGAACATGGGGATGAACATGGGGATGAACATGGGGATGAACATGGGGATGAACATGGGGATGAACATGGGGATGGATGAACATGGAGATGAACATGGGGATGAACATGGGGATGAACATGGGGATGGATGAACATGGAGATGAACATGGGGATGAACATGGGGATGAACATGGGGATGAACATGGGGATGAACATGGGGATGGATATGGAGATGAACATGGGGATGGATGAACATGGGGATGAACATGGGGATGAACATGGGGATGGATATGGGGATGAACATGGGGATGAACATGGGGATGAACATGGGGATGAACATGGGGATGAACATGGGGATGAACATGGGGATGAATATGGGGATGAACATGGGGATGGATGAACATGGGGATGAACATGGGGATGAACATGGGGATGAACATGGGGATGAACATGGGGATGAACATGGGGATGGATGAACATGGAGATGAACATGGGGATGAACATGGGGATGAACATGGGGATGAACATGGGGATGAACATGGGGATGAACATGGGGATGGATATGGAGATGAACATGGGGATGGATGAACATGGGGATGAACATGGGGATGAACATGGGGATGAACATGGGGATGGATATGGGGATGAACATGGGGATGAACATGGGGATGAACATGGGGATGAACATGGGGATGAATATGGGGATGAACATGGGGATGGATGAACATGGGGATGAACATGGGGATGAACATGGGGATGAACATGGGGATGAACATGGGGATGGATGAACATGGGGATGAACATGGGGATGGATGAACATGGAGATGAACATGGGGATGAACATGGGGATGGATGAACATGGGGATGAACATGGAGATGAACATGGGGATGAACATGGGGATGGATGAACATGGAGATGAACATGGGGATGAACATGGGGATGAACATGGGGATGAACATGGGGATGAACATGGGGATGAACATGGGGATGAACATGGGGATGAACATGGGGATGAAAATGGAGATGGATGAACATGGGGATGGATGAACATGGGGATGAACATGGAGATGAACATGGGGATGAACATGGGGATGGATGAACATGGAGATGAACATGGGGATGAACATGGGGATGAACATGGGGATGAACATGGGGATGAACATGGGGATGAACATGGGGATGAACATGGGGATGAACATGGGGATGAACATGGGGATGAACATGGGGATGGATGAACATGGAGATGAACATGGGGATGAACATGGGGATGAACATGGGGATGAACATGGGGATGAACATGGGGATGAACATGGGGATGGATATGGAGATGAACATGGGGATGGATGAACATGGGGATGAACATGGGGATGAACATGGGGATGAACATGGAGATGAACATGGGGATGAACATGGGGATGAACATGGAGATGAACATGGGGATGAACATGGGGATGAACATGGGGATGAACATGGGGATGGATGAACATGGAGATGAACATGGGGATGAACATGGGGATGAACATGGGGATGAACATGGGGATGAACATGGGGATGAACATGGGGATGAACATGGGGATGAACATGGGGATGGATGAACATGGAGATGAACATGGGGATGAACATGGGGATGAACATGGGGATGGATGAACATGGAGATGAACATGGGGATGAACATGGGGATGAACATGGGGATGAACATGGGGATGAACATGGGGATGGATATGGAGATGAACATGGGGATGGATGAACATGGGGATGAACATGGGGATGAACATGGGGATGAACATGGGGATGGATATGGGGATGAACATGGGGATGAACATGGGGATGAACATGGGGATGAACATGGGGATGAATATGGGGATGAACATGGGGATGGATGAACATGGGGATGAACATGGGGATGAACATGGGGATGAACATGGGGATGAACATGGGGATGAACATGGGGATGGATGAACATGGAGATGAACATGGGGATGAACATGGGGATGAACATGGGGATGAACATGGGGATGAACATGGGGATGAACATGGGGATGGATATGGAGATGAACATGGGGATGGATGAACATGGGGATGAACATGGGGATGAACATGGGGATGAACATGGGGATGGATATGGGGATGAACATGGGGATGAACATGGGGATGAACATGGGGATGAACATGGGGATGAATATGGGGATGAACATGGGGATGGATGAACATGGGGATGAACATGGGGATGAACATGGGGATGAACATGGGGATGAACATGGGGATGAACATGGGGATGGATGAACATGGGGATGAACATGGGGATGGATGAACATGGAGATGAACATGGGGATGAACATGGGGATGGATGAACATGGGGATGAACATGGGGATGAACATGGGGATGAATATGGGGATGAACATGGGGATGAACATGGGGATGAACATGGGGATGAACATGGGGATGAACATGGGGATGAAAATGGAGATGGATGAACATGGGGATGGATGAACATGGGGATGAACATGGAGATGAACATGGGGATGAACATGGGGATGGATGAACATGGAGATGAACATGGGGATGAACATGGGGATGAACATGGGGATGAACATGGGGATGAACATGGGGATGAACATGGGGATGGATGAACATGGGGATGAACATGGGGATGAACATGGGGATGAACATGGGGATGAACATGGGGATGATCATGGGGATGAACATGGGGATGAACATGGAGATGAACATGGAGATGAACATGGGGATGAACATGGGGATGAACATGGGGATGGATGAACATGGAGATGAACATGGGGATGAACATGGGGATGAACATGGAGATGAACATGGGGATGAACATGGGGATGAACATGGGGATGAACATGGGGATGAACATGGAGATGAACATGGGGATGAACATGGGGATGAACATGGGGATGAACATGGGGATGAACATGGGGATGAACATGGGGATGGATGAACATGGGGATGAACATGGGGATGAACATGGGGATGAACATGGGGATGAACATGGGGATGGATGAACATGGAGATGAACATGGGGATGAACATGGGGATGAACATGGGGATGGATGAACATGGGGATGAACATGGGGATGAACTTGGGGATGAACATGGGGATGAACATGGGGATGAACATGGGGATGAACATGGGGATGAACATGGGGATGAACATTGGGATGAACATGGGTATGAACATGGGGATGGACATGGGGATGGACATGGGGATGGATGAACATGGGGATGAACATGGGGATGAACATGGGGATGAACATGGGGATGGATGAACATGGGGATGGATGAACATGGGGATGAACATGGGGATGGATGAACATGGGGATGAACATGGGGATGGATGAACATGGGGATGAACATGGGGATGGATGAACATGGGATGAACATGGGGATGGACGTGGGGATGAACATGGGGATGAACATGGGGATGAACATGGGGATGAACATGGGGATGAACATGGGGATGAACATGGGGATGGATGAACATGGGGATGGATGAACATGGGGATGAACATGGGGATGAACATGGGGATGAACATGGGGATGAACATGGAGATGAACATGGGGATGAACATGGGGATGAATATGGGGATGAACATGGGATGAACATGGGATGAACATGGGGATGGATGAACATGGGGATGAACATGGGATGAACATGGGGATGAACATGGGGATGAACATGGGATGAACATGGGGATGAACATGGGGATGAACATGGGGATGAACATGGGGATGAACATGGGGATGGACATGGGGATGGACATGGGGATGAACATGGGGATGAACATGGGGATGAACATGGGGATGAACATGGGGATGGATGAACATGGGGATGAACATGGGGATGAACATGGGGATGAATATGGGGATGAACATGGGGATGAACATGGGGATGAACATGGGGATGAACATGGGGATGAACATGGAGATGAAAATGGAGATGGATGAACATGGGGATGGATGAACATGGGGATGAACATGGAGATGAACATGGGGATGAACATGGGGATGGATGAACATGGAGATGAACATGGGGATGAACATGGGGATGAACATGGGGATGAACATGGGGATGAACATGGGGATGAACATGGGGATGAACATGGGGATGAACATGGGGATGAACATGGGGATGAACATGGAGATGAACATGGAGATGGACATGGGGATGGACATGGGGATGAACATGGGGATGAACATGGGGATGAACATGGGGATGAACATGGGGATGGATGAACATGGGGATGAACATGGGGATGAACATGGGGATGAATATGGGGATGAACATGGGGATGAACATGGGGATGAACATGGGGATGAACATGGGGATGAACATGGAGATGAAAATGGAGATGGATGAACATGGGGATGGATGAACATGGGGATGAACATGGAGATGAACATGGGGATGAACATGGGGATGGATGAACATGGAGATGAACATGGGGATGAACATGGGGATGAACATGGGGATGAACATGGGGATGAACATGGGGATGAACATGGGGATGAACATGGGGATGATCATGGGGATGAACATGGGGATGAACATGGAGATGAACATGGAGATGAACATGGGGATGAACATGGGGATGAACATGGGGATGGATGAACATGGAGATGAACATGGGGATGAACATGGGGATGAACATGGAGATGAACATGGGGATGAACATGGGGATGAACATGGGGATGAACATGGGGATGAACATGGAGATGAACATGGGGATGAACATGGGGATGAACATGGGGATGAACATGGGGATGAACATGGGGATGAACATGGGGATGGATGAACATGGGGATGAACATGGGGATGAACATGGGGATGAACATGGGGATGAACATGGGGATGGATGAACATGGAGATGAACATGGGGATGAACATGGGGATGAACATGGGGATGGATGAACATGGGGATGAACATGGGGATGAACTTGGGGATGAACATGGGGATGAACATGGGGATGAACATGGGGATGAACATGGGGATGAACATTGGGATGAACATGGGTATGAACATGGGGATGGACATGGGGATGGACATGGGGATGGATGAACATGGGGATGAACATGGGGATGAACATGGGGATGAACATGGGGATGGATGAACATGGGGATGGATGAACATGGGGATGAACATGGGGATGGATGAACATGGGGATGAACATGGGGATGGATGAACATGGGGATGAACATGGGGATGGATGAACATGGGATGAACATGGGGATGGACGTGGGGATGAACATGGGGATGAACATGGGGATGAACATGGGGATGAACATGGGGATGAACATGGGGATGAACATGGGGATGGATGAACATGGGGATGGATGAACATGGGGATGAACATGGGGATGAACATGGGGATGAACATGGGGATGAACATGGAGATGAACATGGGGATGAACATGGGGATGAATATGGGGATGAACATGGGATGAACATGGGATGAACATGGGGATGGATGAACATGGGGATGAACATGGGATGAACATGGGGATGAACATGGGGATGAACATGGGATGAACATGGGGATGAACATGGGGATGAACATGGGGATGAACATGGGGATGAACATGGGGATGGACATGGGGATGGACATGGGGATGAACATGGGGATGAACATGGGGATGAACATGGGGATGAACATGGGGATGGATGAACATGGGGATGAACATGGGGATGAACATGGGGATGAATATGGGGATGAACATGGGGATGAACATGGGGATGAACATGGGGATGAACATGGGGATGAACATGGAGATGAAAATGGAGATGGATGAACATGGGGATGGATGAACATGGGGATGAACATGGAGATGAACATGGGGATGAACATGGGGATGGATGAACATGGAGATGAACATGGGGATGAACATGGGGATGAACATGGGGATGAACATGGGGATGAACATGGGGATGAACATGGGGATGAACATGGGGATGAACATGGGGATGGATGAACATGGAGATGAACATGGGGATGAACATGGGGATGAACATGGGGATGAACATGGGGATGAACATGGGGATGAACATGGGGATGGATATGGAGATGAACATGGGGATGGATGAACATGGGGATGAACATGGGGATGAACATGGGGATGAACATGGAGATGAACATGGGGATGAACATGGGGATGAACATGGAGATGAACATGGGGATGAACATGGGGATGAACATGGGGATGAACATGGGGATGGATGAACATGGAGATGAACATGGGGATGAACATGGGGATGAACATGGGGATGAACATGGGGATGAACATGGGGATGAACATGGGGATGAACATGGGGATGAACATGGGGATGGATGAACATGGAGATGAACATGGGGATGAACATGGGGATGAACATGGGGATGGATGAACATGGAGATGAACATGGGGATGAACATGGGGATGAACATGGGGATGAACATGGGGATGAACATGGGGATGGATATGGAGATGAACATGGGGATGGATGAACATGGGGATGAACATGGGGATGAACATGGGGATGAACATGGGGATGGATATGGGGATGAACATGGGGATGAACATGGGGATGAACATGGGGATGAACATGGGGATGAATATGGGGATGAACATGGGGATGGATGAACATGGGGATGAACATGGGGATGAACATGGGGATGAACATGGGGATGAACATGGGGATGAACATGGGGATGGATGAACATGGAGATGAACATGGGGATGAACATGGGGATGAACATGGGGATGAACATGGGGATGAACATGGGGATGAACATGGGGATGGATATGGAGATGAACATGGGGATGGATGAACATGGGGATGAACATGGGGATGAACATGGGGATGAACATGGGGATGGATATGGGGATGAACATGGGGATGAACATGGGGATGAACATGGGGATGAACATGGGGATGAATATGGGGATGAACATGGGGATGGATGAACATGGGGATGAACATGGGGATGAACATGGGGATGAACATGGGGATGAACATGGGGATGAACATGGGGATGGATGAACATGGGGATGAACATGGGGATGGATGAACATGGAGATGAACATGGGGATGAACATGGGGATGGATGAACATGGGGATGAACATGGGGATGAACATGGGGATGAATATGGGGATGAACATGGGGATGAACATGGGGATGAACATGGGGATGAACATGGGGATGAACATGGGGATGAAAATGGAGATGGATGAACATGGGGATGGATGAACATGGGGATGAACATGGAGATGAACATGGGGATGAACATGGGGATGGATGAACATGGAGATGAACATGGGGATGAACATGGGGATGAACATGGGGATGAACATGGGGATGAACATGGGGATGAACATGGGGATGGATGAACATGGGGATGAACATGGGGATGAACATGGGGATGAACATGGGGATGAACATGGGGATGAACATGGGGATGATCATGGGGATGAACATGGGGATGAACATGGAGATGAACATGGAGATGAACATGGGGATGAACATGGGGATGAACATGGGGATGGATGAACATGGAGATGAACATGGGGATGAACATGGGGATGAACATGGAGATGAACATGGGGATGAACATGGGGATGAACATGGGGATGAACATGGGGATGAACATGGAGATGAACATGGGGATGAACATGGGGATGAACATGGGGATGAACATGGGGATGAACATGGGGATGAACATGGGGATGGATGAACATGGGGATGAACATGGGGATGAACATGGGGATGAACATGGGGATGAACATGGGGATGGATGAACATGGAGATGAACATGGGGATGAACATGGGGATGAACATGGGGATGGATGAACATGGGGATGAACATGGGGATGAACTTGGGGATGAACATGGGGATGAACATGGGGATGAACATGGGGATGAACATGGGGATGAACATGGGGATGAACATTGGGATGAACATGGGTATGAACATGGGGATGGACATGGGGATGGACATGGGGATGGATGAACATGGGGATGAACATGGGGATGAACATGGGGATGAACATGGGGATGAACATGGGGATGGATGAACATGGGGATGGATGAACATGGGGATGAACATGGGGATGGATGAACATGGGGATGAACATGGGGATGGATGAACATGGGGATGAACATGGGGATGGATGAACATGGGATGAACATGGGGATGGACGTGGGGATGAACATGGGGATGAACATGGGGATGAACATGGGGATGAACATGGGGATGAACATGGGGATGAACATGGGGATGGATGAACATGGGGATGGATGAACATGGGGATGAACATGGGGATGAACATGGGGATGAACATGGGGATGAACATGGAGATGAACATGGGGATGAACATGGGGATGAATATGGGGATGAACATGGGATGAACATGGGATGAACATGGGGATGGATGAACATGGGGATGAACATGGGATGAACATGGGGATGAACATGGGGATGAACATGGGATGAACATGGGGATGAACATGGGGATGAACATGGGGATGAACACGGGGATGAACACGGGGATGAACATGGGGATGAACATGGGGATGAACATGGGGATGAACATGGGGATGAACATGGGGATGGACATGGGGATGGACATGGGGATGAACATGGGGATGAACATGGGGATGAACATGGGGATGGATGAACATGGGGATGGATGAACATGGGGATGGATGAACATGGGGATGAACATGGGGATGAACATGGGGATGAACATGGGGATGAACATGGGGATGAACATGGGGATGAACATGGGGATGAACATGGGGATGAACATGGGGATGAACATGGAGATGAACATGGAGATGAACATGGGGATGAACATGGAGATGAACATGGGGATGAACATGGGGATGAACATGGGGATGAACATGGGGATGAACATGGGGATGAACATGGGGATGAATATGGGGATGAATATGGGGATGAAGATGGGATGAACATGGGATGAACATGGGGATGAACATGGGGATGAACATGGGGATGAACATGGGGATGAACATGGAGATGAACATGGGATGAACATGGGGATGAACATGGGGATGGATGAACATGGGGATGAACATGGGATGAACATGGAGATGAACATGGGGATGGATGAACATGGAGATGGACATGGGGATGGACATGGGGATGGATGAACATGGAGATGAACATGGGGATGAACATGGGGATGAACATGGGGATGGATGAACATGGGGATGAACATGGGGTTGAACATGGAGATGAACATGGGGATGGACATGGGGATGGATGAACATGGGGATGAACATGGGGATGAACATGGGGATGAACATGGGGATGAACATGGGGATGAACATGGGGATGAACATGGGGATGAACATGGGGATGGACATGGGGATGGACATGGGGATGGATGAACATGGAGATGAACATGGGGATGAACATGGGGATGAACATGGGGATGAACATGGGGATGAACATGGGGATGGATGAACATGGGGATGAACATGGGGATGAACATGGGGATGAACATGGGGATGAACATGGGGATGAACATGGGGATGAACATGGGGATGAACATGGAGATGAACATGGGGATGGACATGGGGATGAACATGGGGATGGATGAACATGGGGATGAACATGGGGATGAACATGGGGATGAACATGGGGATGAACATGGGGATGGATGAACATGGGGATGAACATGGGGATGGACATGGGGATGGATGAACATGGAGATGAACATGGGGATGAACATGGGATGAACATGGGGATGAACATGGAGATGAACATGGGGATGGACATGGGGATGAACATGGGGATGGATGAACATGGGAATGAACATGGGGATGAACATGGGGATGAACATGGGGATGAACATGGGGATGGATGAACATGGGGATGAACATGGGGATGAACATGGGGATGGATGAACATGGAGATGAACATGGGGATGAACATGGGGATGAACATGGGGATGGATGAACATGGGGATGAACATGGGGATGAACATGGGGATGAACATGGAGATGAACATGGGGATGGACATGGGGATGGATGAACATGGAGATGAACATGGGGATGAACATGGGGATGGATGAACATGGGGATGGACATGGGGATGGATGAACATGGGGATGAACATGGGGATGGACATGGGGATGGATGAACATGGAGATGAACATGGGGATGAACATGGGGATGAACATGGGGATGAACATGGGGATGGATGAACATGGGGATGAACATGGGGATGAACATGGGGATGAATATGGGGATGAACATGGGGATGAACATGGGGATGAACATGGGGATGAACATGGGGATGGATGAACATGGGGATGAACATGGGGATGGATGAACATGGGGATGAACATGGGATGAACATGGGGATGAACATGGGGATGGATGAACATGGGGATGAACATGGAGATGGATGAACATGGAGATGAACATGGAGATGGATGAACATGGGATGAACATGGGGATTGTGACGTAGAAGTCCGTCACTGGCCGCGGGCAGCAATTGGTTCTTCAACGCACACACGCATTCATCACTCCTCCCTGTGCCATTATAAGATAAGTTAACAATGTGGGTCGACACACAACTTCTGTCTTAGTGCATACATTTCACACTTATGTCAATGTTCATATTTGAGATATACAATATAAATTATACTTATCAATGTTGTGGATGAGCGCATTGTTTGTTTGTTCTGTTCCTCTCTCTCTCCATCTCTGTAGCTTCCGGGTATGCTGGAAAAGGACCCGAGCTAAGGGAATTGGGCTGGCTTTATAGTGCCTGTCCCAAATGGCTCATTAATGCATATGGGCATATTGAAAGATATTGTCAGTAGTGATGTAATGTTGTAAATGTTATGTTGTGATATTGTTTAAAACCGTGTTGCAATGTATTTCCTTTAGTATGTTTAGTTAATGGAAAATGTAGGTTTGTATTGTTAATTGCTTCATTAATTAGGGTTAATTGTTCTGAGGGGAGGGGCTAGCCCTACAAAAGGAGCCTCTCTTTCAGTTCATTGGGAGGCATTTTGAGAGGCATTGTGAGAGGCATTTTAGAGGCATTTTGGATCGAGCTGTGGATGGGGCAGCATTGTTTTTAAGCTGTCCCATCAGGTAGACGTTGATGGCAGTACTGTTGTTTTTTGTTCCGGAATCACTTGTAAATAAACACCTTTGCACAGAAGAACTTTTGCGGCTCCGCCATCTTTTTATTTTGATAGAGGTTCGGTTATCCAGTTTAGCCTTCTGGCCTACTCTACGTGACAGGGATGAACATGGGATGGACATGGGGATGAACATGGGGATGAACATGGGGATGGATATGGAGATGAACATGGGGATGGATGAACATGGAGATGGACATGGGGATGGATGAACATGGGGATGGACATGGGGATGGACATGGGGATGAATGAACATGGGGATGAACATGGGGATGAACATGGGGATGAACATGGGGATGAACATTGGGATGGATATGGAGATGAACATGGGGATGGATGAACATGGAGATGGACATGGGGATGGATGAACATGGGGATGGACATGGGGATGGACATGGGGATGAATGAACATGGGGATGAACATGGGGATGAACATGGGGATGAACATGGGGATGAACATGGGGATGAACATGGGGATGAACATGGGGATGAACATGGGGATGAACATGGGGATGAACATGGGGATGGATGAACATGGGGATGGATGAACATGGGGATGAACATGGGGATGGATGAACATGGGGATGAACATGGGGATGAACATGGGGATGAACATGGGGATGAACATGGGATGAACATGGGATGAACATGGGATGAACATGGGGATGAACATTCATCCATCCCCTCGATGAACCTGTATATTCTACCTGCGCATATTAAAATCCAGCCACACGCAACAACACTGTACAACTACAGTAACTACTAACTATGAAGAACAATATACAAATGGCACACCACTTAGTGTTTGCACACACACCATCCCACAGGTCCAGAAAACATGTTAGTGAGTCCAGTTGTTGATGGACAGAGATGTTGCTCTCTGTATCTGCTTGAGGGCGACTGACAGTATTGTGTGACCAACAGAGTCAGGAGGATGGGCAGATGTCCGGCCCCTTAGTAACCTCCCTAGCAACCTATCAGGGCACAGGTCCCACAGGTCAGGGAGCGTTTGAGAGGCAGGTTTATGGTTCCCCCTAGACTCTCAGGCTCCGGTGGTGAGTGAAGTGTGCAGCTCGGAGTTGTGAGGTGAATCCCGCAACATAAGAAGAATGCCCCTCTTCCCACAGGTGTGATTACCACCTCTGAGGGTTTAGAGCTTGAGGTAGTCACCTCATACAAGTACTTAGGATTATGTTTAGAAGGTACACTGTCCTTCTCTCAGCACATATCAAAGCTGCAAGCTAAAGTTAAATCTAGACTTGGTTTCCTCTATCGTAATTGCTTCTCTTTCACCCCAGCTGCCAAAATAACCCTGATTCAGATGACCATCCTACCCAAGTTAGATTACAGAGACATAATTTATAGATCAGCAGGTAAGGGGTGCTCTCGAGTGGCTAGATGTTCTTTACCATTCGGCCATCAGATTTACCACCAATGCTCCTTATAGGACACATCACTGCACTCTGTACTCCTCTGTAAACTGGTCATCTCTGTATACCCGTCGCAAGACCCACTGGTTGATGCTTATTTATAAAACCCTCTTAGGCCTCACTCCCCCCTATCTGAGATATCTACTGCAGCCCTCATCCTCCACATACAACACCCATTCTGCCAGTCACATTCTGTTAAAGGTCCCCGCAGCACACACATCTCTGGGTCGCTCCTCTTTTCAGTTCGCTGCAGCTAGCGACTGGAACGAGCTGCAACAAACACTCAAACTGGACAGATTTATCTCAATCTCTTCATTTAAAGACTCAATCATGGTCACTCTTACTGACAGTTGTAGCTGCTTTGCGTGATGTATTGCTGTCTCTACCTTCTTGCCCTTTGTGCTGTTGACTGTGCCCAATAATGTTTGTCCCATGTTGTTGTTATGTTGTGTTGCTGCCATGCTATGTTGATGTCTTAGGTCTCTCTTTATGTAGTGTTGTGTTATCTCTTTTGTTGTGATGTGTGTTTTGTCCTATATTTATATTGTATTTTTTTTGTATTTTTTTAATCCCAGTCCCCCGTCCCCGCAGGAGGCCTTTTGCCTTTCGGTAGGCCGTCATTGTAAATAAGAATTTGTCCTTAACTGACTTGTCGAGATAACTAAAATAAACATACCAGTCTGCGCTAGCGAATCAGTCCTGTTAGCTTAGCATCTGCTTTATAGGATTACAGTCACCAGCCACTAGGAGTGCTGCTTCTCGGTGAGCATTTTCTTGTTTACTTATGACCTTTTACAGCTCGTTGACTGAGGCCCTATTGACAGCATCGGTTTGTGATGATCAATAGACAGCTATAAAAATATAGATGAAAACTCTCTTCGCAAATCGTGTGTCTACAGCTTATCATGAGGTATTCTAAATCTTATCATGAGGTATTCTAAATCTTATCATGAGGTATTCTAAATCTTATCATGGAGGTATTCTAACTCTTATCATGAGGTATTCTAACTCTTATCATGAGGTATTCTAAATCTTATCATGAGGTATTCTAGCTCTTATCATGAGGTATTCTAAATCTTATCATGAGGTATTCTAACTCTTATCATGAGGTATTCTAACTCTTATCATGAGGTATTCTAACTCTTATCATGAGGTATTCTAACTCTTATCATGAGGTATTCTAGCTCTTATCATGAGGTATTGTAACTCTTATCATGAGGTATTCTAAATCTTATCGTGAGGTATTCTAAATCTTATCGTGAGGTATTCTAACTCTTATCATGAGGTATTCTAACTCTTATCATGAGGTATTCTAAATCTTATCATGAGGTATTCTAACTCTTATCATGAGGTATTCTAAATCTTATCATGAGGTATTCTAAATCTTATCGTGAGGTATTCTAACTCTTATCATGAGGTATTCTAACTCTTATCATGAGGTATTCTAACTCTTATCATGAGGTATTCTAACTCTTATCATGAGGTATTCTAACTCTTATCATGAGGTATTCTAACTCTTATCATGAGGTATTCTAACTCTTATCATGAGGTATTCTAACTCTTATCATGAGGTATTCTAACTCTTATCATGAGGTGTTCTAACTCTTATCATGAGGTATTCTAACTCTTATCATGAGGTATTCTAACTCTTATCATGAGGTATTCTAGCTCTTATCATGAGGTATTCTAACTCTTATCATGAGGTATTCTAACTCTTATCATGAGGTATTCTAACTCTTATCATGAGGTATTCTAACTCTTATCATGAGGTATTCTAACTGTTATCATGAGGTATTCTAACTCTTATCATGAGGTATTCAAACGCTTATCATGAGGTATTCTAACTCTTATCATGAGGTATTCTAACTTTTATCATGAGGTATTCTAACTGTTATCATGAGATATTCTAACTCTTATCATGAGGTATTCTAACTCTTATCATGAGGTATTCTAACTCTTATCATGAGGTATTCTAGCTCTTATCATGAGGTATTCTAAATCTTATCATGAGGTATTCTAACTCTTATCATGAGGTATTCTAAATCTTATCATGAGGTATTCTAAATCTTATCGTGAGGTATTCTAACTCTTATCGTGAGGTATTCTAAATCTTATCGTGAGGTATTCTAACTCTTATCATGAGGTATTCTAACTCTTATCATGAGGTATTCTAACTCTTATCATGAGGTATTCTAACTCTTATCATGAGGTATTCTAACTCTTATCATGAGGTATTCTAACTCTTATCATGAGGTATTCTAACTCTTATCATGAGGTATTCTAACTCTTATCATGAGGTGTTCTAACTCTTATCATGAGGTATTCTAACTCTTATCATGAGGTATTCTAACTCTTATCATGAGGTATTCTAGCTCTTATCATGAGGTATTCTAACTCTTATCGTGAGGTATTCTAACTCTTATCGTGAGGTATTCTAACTCTTATCGTGAGGTGTTCTAACTCTTATCGTGAGGTATTCTAACTCTTATCGTGAGGTATTCTAACTCTTATCGTGAGGTATTCTAACTCTTATCGTGAGGTATTCTAGCTCTTATCATGAGGTATTCTAGCTCTTATCATGAGGTATTCTAACTCTTATCATGAGGTATTCTAACTCTTATCATGAGGTATTCTAACTCTTATCATGAGGTATTCTAACTTTTATCATGAGGTATTCTAACTTTTATCATGAGGTATTCTAACTTTTATCATGAGGTATTCTAACTCTTATCATGAGGTATTCTAACTCTTATCATGAGGTATTCTAACTCTTATCATGAGGTATTCTAACTCTTATCATGAGGTATTCTAACTCTTATCATGAGGTATTCTAACTCTTATCATGAGGTATTCTAACTCTTATCATGAGGTATTCTAACTCTTATCATGAGGTATTCTAACTCTTATCATGAGGTATTCTAACTCTTATCATGAGGTATTCTAACTCTTATCATGAGGTATTCTAACTCTTATCATGAGGTATTCTAACTCTTATCATGAGGTATTCTAACTCTTATCGTGAGGTATTTCAGTTGAAAGGTTCTTTAGGGTAACAATAATTATCAACACTATGAAAATGTGAATTTTCTAACTCTAACTCTTAATGTTAATTTTTGTATCTAATGTGAATTTGTCCTCTTCTGACCAACATCGTTTCGTCCTGAGTCAGTTCCTAGCAGACCAGATGGTCTCGGTGAGTGTCGAGTCAAGAATGTGTTTTAAACAATCAACCCAAGATTAAGGACCTTAAAAGCAATCGCAGTGCTTTGTTTTGACAAGTTAAAATATTTCTCAGAAATAATATTTAGTTCAGACAAGCATCTTCTCACTAGAGGCAGGATGGGTTCCGTAAGTGGTACGCATCAATTTAGCTACTAATGTTCCAACTCTGTCCCGCTGTCACAAAACACATACACTGGAGCTTTGGCATCTGTCCCAAATGGCACCCTATTCCCTATGTAGTGCCCTCGTTTTAACCAGAGCCGTATGGACCCTGATCAAAAGTAGTGCACTACTTAGGGAATAAGGTGCTATTTTGGACGCACATTCAGTCTAATGTGTTTTCAGACTGCGTACGTCCTGCTCTGTTATGGCATGAGAGGGAGTGAGGGATAGAGGCATGGAGGAGGGAGAGAGGTAGGGAGAGAGGGAGGGTGAGGGATGGAGAAAGGGAGGGTGAGGGATAGAGAGAGGGAGGGTGAGGGATAGAGAGAGGGAGGGTGAGCGATAGAGAGAGGGAGGTGAGGGATAGAGGGAGGGAGGCTGAGGGATAGAGAGATGGAGGGTGAGGGATAGAGGGAGGGAGGGTGAGGGATAGAGGGAGGGAGGCTGAGGGATAGAGAGAGGGAGGGTGAGGGATAGAGGGAGGGAGGGTGAGGGATAGAGGGAGGGAGGGTGAGGGATAGAGGGAGGGAGGCTGAGGGATAGAGGGAGGGAGGGTGAGGGATAGAGGGAGGGAGGCTGAGGGATAGAGAGAGGGAGGGTGAGGGATAGAGGGAGGGAGAGGGATAGAGGGAGGGAGGCTGAGGGATAGAGGGAGGGAGGGTGAGGGATAGAGGGAGGGAGGCTGAGGGATAGAGGGAGGGAGGCTGAGGGATAGAGGGAGGGAGGGTGAGGGATAAAGAGAGGGAGGGTGAGGGATAGAGAGAGGGAGGGTGAGGGAAAGAGGGAGGGAGGCTGAGGGATAGAGAGATGGAGGGTGAGGGATAGGGAGAGGGAGGGTGAGGGATAGAGGGAGGGTGAGGGATAGAGAGATGGAGGGTGAGGGATAGAGGGAGGGAGGGTGAGGGATAGAGGGAGGGAGGGTGAGGGATAGAGAGAGGGAGGGTGAGGGATAGAGGGAGGGAGGGTGAGGGCTAAAGAGAGGGAGGGTGAGGGATAGAGAGAGGGAGGGTGAGGGAAAGAGGGAGGGAGGCTGAGGGATAGAGAGATGGAGGGTGAGGGATAGAGAGAGGGAGGGTGAGGGATAGAGGGAGGGAGGCTGAGGGATAGAGGGAGGGAGGGTGAGGGATAGAGGAAGGGAGGGTGAGGGATAGAGAGAGGGAGGGTGAGGGATAGAGGGAGGGAGAGGGATAGAGGGAGGGAGGCTGAGGGATAGAGGGAGGGAGGGTGAGGGATAGAGGGAGGGGGGGATGGAGGGATGGAGGGAGGGACGGTGAGAGATGGAGAGGCAGATGGTTATTGATGGCACCCTTTCCCTATATAGTGCAGATGTTAATTTGATCACCCACCATCATTTTTAAAACATGTAGTGTATTTGAGGTTTAAAAAGGCTTCTGAAGTTTGTAATTTCCACTTTGAAATGTCAGGCCTGATCTTCCCTTACACAACATTTATCAAAACAAACATGTCCAGTAGATAGAGTCCACATAATAATTCACATTTCCTGTTGCCGCACAACTATTTTCTGCTGTAGTAAACTGGCTGAAATGATTATAGGGAATAGGGAACCGTTTGGGACCAGCTTAGAGAAGGAAGGAGACCCAGCTGGACCTATTAGGCACCGGCTCTACATGTAAACATTCTGACATCATTCTGACAGTGTGCAGGTGTCCTCTCTCCCTCATTATATATCCCTGATCTCTGGAGGTTTGAACAGCACCTCCCTCCCTCCCTCCTCTCTCCTCTCTCTTTCTCCCTCCCTCCCTCCCTCCCTCCCTCCCTCCCTCCCTCCCCTCTCTTTCTCCCTCTCTTTCTCCCTCTCTTTCTCCCTCCCTCCCTCCCTCCCTCCTCTCTCTTTCTCTCCTCCTCCTCCTCCCTCCCTCCCTCCCTCCTCCCTCCCTCCCCTCTCTTTCTCCCCTCTCTTTCTCCCTCCCTCCCTCCCTCCCTCCTCTCTCTTTCTCTCCTCCTCCTCCTCCCTCCCTCCCTCCTCTCTCCTCTCTCTTTCTCTCCCCCTCCGTCCCTCCCTCTCTCCCTCCTCTCTCTTTCTCTCCTCCTCTCTCTTTCTCTCCTCCCTCCCTCCCTCCCTCCCTCCCTCCCTCCCTCCCTCCCTCCCTCCCTCCTCCCTCCCTCCCTCCCTCCCTCCTCTCTCTTTCTCCCTCCCTCCCTCCCTCCCTCCCTCCCTCCCTCCCTCCCTACCTCCTCTCTCTTTCTCTCCTCCTCCTCCTCCCTCCTTCCCTCCTCTCTCCACTCTCTTTCTCTCCCCCTCCGTCCCTCCCTCCCTCCCTCCTCTCTCTTTCTCTCCTCCTCTCTCCTCTCTCCTCCCTCCCTCCCTCCCTCCCTCCCTCCCTCCCTCCCTCTCTCCTCCTCCTCTCTCCTCCTCCTCTCTCCTCCTCCCCTCCTCTGCAGCACCTTGGAACACATTAAAGAACAGCACAACTTCCTCCACCACTTTTAAATCCCCAACCCAGAGGATGGTTGTGATGGATGACCTGTGAAATGGCTCAGGCTGCCTGTTTGTATATAACAGCAGTCATTTGTCTTTCCCCCCCATCTCTCTCTCTCTCTCTCTCGTCTTCAGCAGTAAGGTAACTAACAGCACCATGTTAAGGAGTGCTGAAAGCACCTAGTGCTGCTCCCCTCTGCTGTCATGCTGGAATTGATAACCGTTAAATTTGTATTTAATGCTCAATGTTCCATTTATACTTACAGGCAGAACTCAGCAGGCAGAACAGAACAGAGCAGGGCAGAACTCATCAGGCAGGCAGAACAGAGCAGGCAGCAGAACAGGCAGGCAGAACAGAACAGAGCAGGGCAGAACTCAGCAGGCAGGCAGAACAGAGCAGGCAGGCAGAACAGAGCAGGGCAGAACTCATCAGGCAGGCAGAACAGAGCAGGACGGCAGGCAGAAGAGAACAGAGCAGTGCAGAACAGAGCAGGCAGAACAGAACAGAGCAGGGCAGAACTCATCAGGCAGGCAGAACAGAACAGGCAGAACTCAGACAGGCAGAACTCAGCAGGCAGGCAGAACAGAACAGGAAGGCAGAACAGAGCAGGGCAGAACTCATCAGGCAGGCAGAACAGAACAGGCAGGCAGAACAGAGCAGGGCAGAACTCATCAGGCAGAACAGAACAGAGCAGTGCAGAACTCAGACAGGCAGAACTCAGCAGGCAGGCAGAACAGAGCAGTGCAGAACTCAGCAGGCAGGCAGGCAGAAGAGAACAGGGCTGGACCTGGGGACTGTGAAGAGACCTCTGGTTGCATACCTTATGTGGTACCGATGGGTGTCCAAACTGTGTGGTAACTGCTTAAACAGACAGTTCAGTACCAACATATCAACGTACTTCACCGGCTCTGACGCTCGTCGGATGTGGCAGGGGTTGCAAACTATTACAGTCTACAAAGGGAAGTACAGCCGCGAGCTGCCCAGTGACACGAGCCTACCAGACGAGCTAAATCACTTCTATGCTCGCTTTGTGGCAAGCAACACTGAAGCATGCATGAGAGCATCAGCTGTTCCGGACGACTGTGTGATCACGCTCTCCATAGACAATGTTAGCAAGACCTTTAAACAGGTCAACATTCACAAGGCCGCAGGGCCAGACAGATTACCAGGACGTGTACTCCGAGCATGCGCTGACCAACTGACAAGTGTCTTCACTGATGTTTTCAACCTGTCCCTGACCGAGTCTGTTATACCAACATGTTTCAAGCAGACCACCATAGTCCCTGTGCCCAAGAACACTAAGGCAACCTGCCTAAATGACTACCGACCCGTAGCACTCACTTGTTGTGAATCCAGCCAACAAGTCTGTTTTCAAAAAGGATTTACGGCGAAAGCACACCAAACGATTATGTTAGGTCAGTACATAGCCACAGAAAAACACAGCCATTTTTCCATCCAAAGAGAGGAGTAACAAAAAGCAGATAAAATGAATCACTAACCTTTGATGATCTTCATCAGATGACACTCATAGGACTTCATGTTACACAATACATGTATGTTTTGTTCGGTAAAGTTCATATTTATATCCAAAAATCTGAGTTTAGGCGGGACGCTACTGTCTCACTTGGCAAAAAGCCAGAGAAAAGGCAGAGCGCCATATTCAGATTAATTACTATGAAAATTACTATAAAATCAAACTTTCATTAAATCACACATGAAAGTTACCAAATTAAAGCTACACTCGTTGTGAATCCAGCCAACATGTCAGAATTCAAATAGGCTTTTCGGCGAAAGCAAACGATGCTATTATCTGAGTATAGCACCATTGTAAACAAAGAGAAGCATATTTCAACCCTGCAGGCGCGACACAAAAAGCAGAAATAAAATATAATTCATGCCTTACCTTTGACGAGCTTCTGTTGTTGGCACTCCAATATGTCCCATAAACATCACAAATGGTCCTTTTGTTCGATTAATTCCATCGATATATATCCAAAATGTCCATTTATTTGGTGTGTTTGATCCAGTAAAACACCCGTTCCAACTCGTGAAATATGACTACAAAATATCTCAAAGGTTACCTGTAAACTTTGCCAAAACATTTCAAACTACTTTTGTAGTACAACTTTAGGTATTTTTTAACGTAAATAATCGATAAAATTGAAGACGGGATGATCTGTGTTCAATGCAGGATTAAAACAATCTGTAGCATGCTTTCTGGTCACTCGCCTCTATCTAACAGTACACCTCAAGTAACCCTGATTCAAAATGGCCGTACTTCTTCATTACACAAAGGAAAAACCCTCAACTATTTTCTAAAGACTGTTGCCATCCAGTGGAAGCGGTAGGAACTGCAAGAAGGTCCCTTAGAAATCTGTATTCACAATGAAACTCCATTGAAAAGAGAGTGACCTCAATTTTTTTTTTTATCTGAATGGTTTGTCCTCGGGGTTTCGCCTGCTAAATAAGTTCTGTTATACTCACAGACATGATTCAAACAGTTTTAGAAACTTCAGAGTCTGCTAACTGCTAGCTTGCTTGCCCCGGTCTGCTAACTACTTGCTTGCTAACCCGGTCTGCTAACTGCTAGCTTGCTTGCCCCGGTCTGCTAACTGCTTGCTTGCTAACCCGGTCTGCTAACTGCTAGCTTATTAGCCCCGGTCTGCTAACTGCTAGCTTGTTAGCACCAGCCTGCTAACTGTCTGAATTGCCGTGTCCCCAGCCAGCCCAACCACTCACTGGACCCATATGTTCACTTGGCTACGCATGCCTCTCTCTAATATCAATATGCCTCGTCCATTGCTGTCCTGGTTAGTGATTACTGTCTTATTTCACTGTAGAGCCTCTAGCCCTGCTCAATATGCCTTAACCAACCATGTTGTTCCACCTCCTACATATGCGTTGACATCACCTGGTTTAAACGTCTCTAGAGACTTTATCTCTCTCATCATTACTCAATGCCTAGGTGTATTACTCAATTACCTCCAATGTACTCACATCCTACCTTACCTTTGTCTGTACAATATGCTTTGAATCTATGCTATCGTTCCAAGAAACCTGCTCCTTTTACTCTCTGTTCCGAACGTGCTAGACGGCCAGTTTGTATAGCCTTTAGCCGTACCCTTATCCTACTCCTCCTCTGTTCCTCTGGTGATGTAGAGGTCAATACAGGCCCTGTAGCGCCTAGCTCCACTCCCATTCCCCAGGTGCTCTCATTTGTTGACTTTTGTAACCGTAAAAGCCTTGGTTTCATGCATGTTAACATTATAAACCTATTCCCGAAGTTTGTTTTACTCACTGCTTTAGCACACTCTGCCAACCCGGATGTCTTAGCCGTGTCTGAATCCTGGCTTAGGAAAACCACCAAAAACCCTGAAATCTTCCTCCCTAACTATAATATTTTCCGCCAAGATAGAACTGCCAAACAGGGCAGAGCTGCAATCTACTGCAGAGAGAGCCTGCAGAGTTCTGTCCTACTATCCAGGTCTGTACCCAAACAATTTGAGCTTCTACTTCTAAAAATTCACCTTTCCAGAAACAAGTCTCTCACCGTTGCCGCGTGTTACAGACCTCCCTCTGCCCCCAGCTGTGCCCTGGACACCATATGTGAATTGATTGCCCCCCATCTGTCTTCAGAGCTAGTGCTGCTAGGTGACCTAAACTGGAACATGCTTAACACTCCGGCCATCCTACAATCTAAGCTAGATGCCCTCAATCTCACACAAATTATCAATAAACCTACCAGGTACAACCCCAAATCCGTAAACACGGGCACCCTCATAGATATCATCCTAACCAACTTGCCCTCCGAATACACCTCTGTTGTTTTCAATCAAGATCTCAGCGATCACTGCCTCATTGTCTTTATCTGTAATGGGTCTGCGGTCAAACGACCACCCCTCATCAATGTCAAACGCTCCCTAAAAAACACTTCAGCGAGCAGGCCTTTCTAATCAACCTGGCCCGGGTATCTTGGAATGACATTGACCTCATCCCGTCAGTAGAGGATGCCTGGTTATTCTTTAAAAGTGCCTTCCTCACCATCTTAAATAAGCCCCATTCAATAAATGTAGAACTAGGAATAGATATAGTCCTTGGTTCACTCCAGACCTGACTGCCCTCGACCAGCACAAAAACATCCTGTGGCGTTCTGCATTAGCATCGAATAGCCCCCGTGATATGCAACTTTTCACAGTCAGTTAGGAAAGCTAAGGGGAACCTTTACAAACAGAAATTTGCATCCTGCAGCACAAACTCCAAAAAGTTCTGGGACACTGTAAAGTCCATGGAGAATAAGAGCACCTCCTCCCAGCTGCCCACTGCACTGAAGCTAGGAAACACTGTCACAACCGATAAATCCACGAAAATTGAGAATTTCAATAAGCATTTTTCTACAGATGGCCATGTTTTCCACCTGGCTACCCCTACCCTGCACCCCCCACAGGAAGTTGCCCAAGCCTCTCCTTCACCCAAATCCAGATAGCAGATGTTCTGAAAGAGCTGCAAAATCTGGACCCCTACAAATCAGCCGGGCTAGACAATCTGGACCCTCTCTGTCTAAAATTATCAGCCGAAATTGTTGCAACCCCTAAAACTTTCTTTCGTATCGTCTGAGATCCCCAAAGATTGGAAAGCTGCCGTGGTCACCCCCCCCCCCCCCTTCAAATGGGGAGACACCCTAGACCCAAACTGCTACAGACCTATATCTACCCTACCCTGCCTTTCTAAGGTCTTCGAAAGCCAAGTTAACCAACAGAACACCGACCATTTCGAATCCCACCGCACCTTCTCTGCTATGCAATCTGGTTTCCGAGCTGGGTCATGGGTGCACCTCAGCATTGCTCAAGGTCCTAAACGATATCAAATTCTCCATCGATAAGAGACATTACTTTGCAGCTGTATTAATAGACCTGGTAAAGGCTTTCAATTCTGTCAATCACTACATTCTTATCGGCAGACTCAACAGCCTTGGTTTCTCAAAAGACTGCCTCGCCTGGTTCACCAACTACTTCTCTGATAGAGTTCAGTGTGTCAAATCGGAGGGCCTGTTGTCCGGACCTCTGGCAGTCTCTATGGGGGTGCCACAGGGTTCAATTCTCGGGCCGACTCTTTTCTCTGTATATATCAATGATGTCGCTCTTGCTGCTGGTGATTCTCTAATCCACCTCTACGCAGACGACACCATTCTGTATACATCAGGCCCCTCTTTGGACACAACTGTTCTTCCGTGGTCTCCAACTGCACTTAAATTCAAGTAAAACTAAATGCATGCTCTTCAACTGATCACTACCAGCACCTGCCCACCCGTCCAGCATCACTACTCTGGACGGTCCTGACATAGAATATGTGGATATCTACAAATACCTAGGTGTCTGGTTAGACTGTAAACTCACCTTCCAGACTCACATTAAGCATCTCCAATCCAAAATAAAATCTAGAATCGGCTTCCTATTTCGCACCAAAGCATCCTTCACTCATGCTGCCAAACATACCCTCGTTAAACTGACTATCCTACTGATCCTCGACTTCGGCGATGTCATTTACAAAATAGCCTCCAACACTCTACTCAACAAATTGGTTGCAGTCTATCACTGTGCCATCCGTTTTGTCACCAAAGTCCCATATACTACCCACCACTGTGACCTGTATGCCCTCGTCGGCTGGCCCTCGCATCATATTCGTCGCCAAACCCACTGACTCCAGGTCATCTACAAGTCTTTGCTAGGTAAAGCCCCGCCTTATCTCAGCTCACTGGTCACCATAGCAGCACCCACCCGTAGCACGCGCTCCAGCAGGTATTGGCTTTCCAGTTCTCTGCTGCCAATGTCTGGAACGAACTGCAAAAATCACTGAAGCTGGAGACTCATATCTCCCTCACTAGCTTTAAGCACCAGCTGTCAGAGCAGCTCACAGATCACTGCACCTGTACATAGCCCATCTGTAAATAGCCCATCCAACTACCTCATCCCCATACTGTTATTTATTTTTTTGCTCTTTTGCACCCCAGTATCTCTACTTGCACATTCATCTTCTGCACATCGATCACTCCAGTGTTAATGCTAAATTGTAATTATTTTGCCACTATGGCCTATTTATTGCCTTACCTCCCTTATCTTACCTCATTTGCACTCACTGTATATAGACTTTTTTTTCTACTGTATTATTGACTGTATGTTTGTTTATTCCATGTGTAACTCTGTGTTGTTGTTTGTGTCGCACTGCTTTACTTTAACTTGGCCAGGTCGCAGTTATAAATGAGAACTTGTTCTCAACTAGCCTACCTGGTTAAATAAAGGTTAAATAAAACATTAAATAAAAAAAAAGCTACTGCTGCTGCATATATTCTATAACCACTGCATCATCAGATGAATTAGATGGCCAGAATATGTTGTACATTTCATGAACCTTGTTTCACAGGCTACATATGTTAATATGGGCTATTTTTAGTCCTTTTCTGTGTTGCTTGTTTATTTTTAGTGCTATTCTGAGAGGCTGATCCGAGGTAGACGTGTCAGTGACATCAGCGGTACCGAGTGGGCTGCCCACAGTGGGCTTCTTCCTAAGGCAGTCGGTTTCAGTGGAAACAGTTGATTTAAATTCTATGTGCATATGATTATTGAAGAAAATACCCTCAGAGCTAACAGTTAAAATAACACAGATTAGGTTACTGACATTTACTGCATTTCTATTTCTCTGGGATATAATCCGATTTCCACGTCCTCTGTTGCTTCTTATGAGGGAGGGCTAGAGGGATACAAAACCCAGATCACCGGTCTCTTAAGCAGAGTAGAGTGGAGTAGTGTAGAGTAGAGCGAAGTAGAGTAGAGTAGAACAGAGTAGAGTAGAACAGAGTAGAGTAGAGTAGAGCAGAGTAGAGCAGAGTAGAGTAGAGTAGAACAGAGTAGAGTAGAGCAGAGCAGAGTAGAGCAGAGTAGAACAGAGTAGAGCAGAGTAGAGCAGAGTAGAGTAGAACAGAGTAGAGTAGAGTAGAACAGAGTAGAGTAGAACAGAGTAGAGTAGAACAGAGTAGAGTAGAGTAGAGTAGAGTAGAGTAGAGTAGAACAGAGTAGAGCAGAGTAGAGCAGAGTAGAGTAGAACAGAGTAGAGTAGAACAGAGTAGAGTAGAGTAGAACAGAGTAGAGTAGAACAGAGTAGAGTAGAACAGAGTAGAGCAGAGTAGAGCAGAGTAGAGTAGAACAGAGTAGAGTAGAGTAGAGTAGAGTAGAACAGAGTAGAGTAGAGTAGAACAGAGTAGAGTAGAACAGAGTAGAGTAGAGTAGAACAGAGTAGAGTAGAGTAGAGTAGAGTAGAACAGAGTAGAGTAGAACAGAGTAGAGTAGAGTAGAACAGAGTAGAGTAGAGTAGAGTAGAACAGAGTAGAGTAGAACAGAGTAGAGTAGAACAGAGTAGAGTAGAACAGAGTAGAGTAGAGAAGAACAGAGTAGAGTAGAACAGAGTAGAGTAGAGAAGAGTAGAGTAGAACAGAGTAGAGTAGAGTAGAACAGAGTAGAGTAGAGTAGAACAGAGTAGAGTAGAACAGAGTAGAGTAGAACAGAGTAGAGTAGAGTAGAACAGAGTAGAGTAGAACAGAGTAGAGTAGAACAGAGTAGAACAGAGTAGAGTAGAACAGAGTAGAGTAGAGTAGAGTAGAACAGAGTAGAGTAGAAGAGAGTAGAGTAGAGTAGAACAGAGTAGAGTAGAACAGAGTAGAGTATAACAGAGTAGAGTAGAGTAGAACAGAGTAGAGTAGAACAGAGTAGAGTAGAGTAGAACAGAGTAGAGTAGAACAGAGTAGAGTAGAACAGAGTAGAGTAGAACAGAGTAGAGTAGAGTAGAACAGAGTAGAGTAGAACAGAGTAGAGTAGAACAGAGTAGAGTAGAGTAGAACAGAGTAGAGTAGAACAGAGTAGAGTAGAGTAGAACAGAGTAGAGTAGAGTAGAGTAGAGTAGAACAGAGTAGAGTAGAACAGAGTAGAGTAGAGTAGAACAGAGTAGAGTAGAGTAGAGTAGAACAGAGTAGAGTAGAACAGAGTAGAGTAGAACAGAGTAGAGTAGAGAAGAACAGAGTAGAGTAGAACAGAGTAGAGTAGAACAGAGTAGAGTAGAACAGAGTAGAGTAGAACAGAGTAGAGTAGAGTAGAACAGAGTAGAGTAGAACAGAGTAGAACAGAGTAGAGTAGAATAGAGTAGAGTAGAACAGAGTAGAGTAGAGTAGAGTAGAACAGAGTAGAGTAGAACAGAGTAGAGTAGAGTAGAACAGAGTAGAGTAGAGTAGAGTAGAACAGAGTAGAGTAGAGTAGAGTAGAGTAGAACAGAGTAGAGTAGAGAAGAACAGAGTAGAGTAGAACAGAGTAGAGCAGAGCAGAGCAGAACATTAACACCCATTATGTCCATTTAAATAACATCAAATTGATCAGAAATACAGTGTAGACATTGTTAATGTTGTAAATGACTATTGTAGCTGTAAACGGCAGATTTTTTATGGAATATCTACATAGGTGTACAGAGGCCCATTATCAGCAACCATCACTCCTGTGTTCCAATGACACGTTGTGTTAGCTAATCCAAGTTTTTCATTTTAAAAGGCTAATTGATCATTAGAAAACCCCTTTGCAATGATGTTAGCACAGCTGAAAACTGTTGTTCTGATTAAAGAAACAATAAAACTGGCCTTCTTTAGACTAGTTGAGTATCTGGAGCATCACCTTCTTTAGACTAGTTGAGTATCTGGAGCATCACCTTCTTTAGACTAGTTGAGTATCTGGAGCATCACCTTCTTTAGACTAGTTGAGTATCTGGAGCATCACCTTCTTTAGACTAGTTGAGTATCTGGAGCATCACCTTCTTTAGACTAGTTGAGTATCTGGAGCATCACCTTCTTTAGACTAGTTGAGTATCTGGAGCATCACCTTCTTTAGACTAGTTGAGTATCTGGAGCATCACCTTCTTTAGACTAGTTGAGTATCTGGAGCATCACCTTCTTTAGACTAGTTGAGTATCTGGAGCATCACCTTCTTTAGACTAGTTGAGTATCTGGAGCATCACCTTCTTTAGACTAGTTGAGTATCTGGAGCATCACCTTCTTTAGACTAGTTGAGTATCTGGAGCATCACCTTCTTTAGACTAGTTGAGTATCTGGAGCATCACCTTCTTTAGACTAGTTGAGTATCTGGAGCATCACCTTCTTTAGACTAGTTGAGTATCTGGAGCATCACCTTCTTTAGACTAGTTGAGTATCTGGAGCATCACCTTCTTTAGACTAGTTGAGTATCTGGAGCATCACCTTCTTTAGACTAGTTGAGTATCTGGAGCATCACCTTCTTTAGACTAGTTGAGTATCTGGAGCATCACCTTCTTTAGACTAGTTGAGTATCTGGAGCATCACCTTCTTTAGACTAGTTGAGTATCTGGAGCATCACCTTCTTTAGACTAGTTGAGTATCTGGAGCATCACCTTCTTTAGACTAGTTGAGTATCTGGAGCATCACCTTCTTTAGACTAGTTGAGTATCTGGAGCATCACCTTCTTTAGACTAGTTGAGTATCTGGAGCATCACCTTCTTTAGACTAGTTGAGTATCTGGAGCATCACCTTCTTTAGACTAGTTGAGTATCTGGAGCATCACCTTCTTTAGACTAGTTGAGTATCTGGAGCATCACCTTCTTTAGACTAGTTGAGTATCTGGAGCATCACCTTCTTTAGACTAGTTGAGTATCTGGAGCATCACCTTCTTTAGACTAGTTGAGTATCTGGAGCATCACCTTCTTTAGACTAGTTGAGTATCTGGAGCATCACCTTCTTTAGACTAGTTGAGTATCTGGAGCATCACCTTCTTTAGAGTATCTGTGGATTAATTACATGTTCAAAATGGCCAGAAACAAAGAACTTTCTTCTGAAACTAGCACTGCAATACATATAGCCACCTATAGCACTACATATAGCCACCTATAGCACTGCATGTAGCCACCTATAGCACTGCATGTAGCCACCTAGAGCACTGCATGTAGCCACCTATAGCACTGCATATAGCCACCTATAGCACTACATATAGCCACCTATAGCACTGCATGTAGCCACCTATAGCACTGCATGTAGCCACCTATAGCACTGCATGTAGCCACCTATAGCACTGCATATAGCCACCTATAGCACTGCATATAGCCACCTATAGCACTGCATGTAGCCACCTATAGCACTGCATATAGCCACCTATAGCACTGCATGTAGCCACCTATAGCACTGCATGTAGCCACCTATAGCACTGCATGTAGCCACCCATAGCACTGCATATAGCCACCTATAGCACTGCATGTAGCCACCTATAGCACTGCATATAGCCACCTATAGCACTGCATATAGCCACCCATAGCACTGCATATAGCCACCCATAGCACTGCATATAGCCACCTATAGCACTGCATGTAGCCACCCATAGCACTGCATATAGCCACCTATAGCACTGCATATAGCCACCTATAGCACTGCATGTAGCCACCCATAGCACTGCATATAGCCACCTATAGCACTGCATATAGCCACCTATAGCACTGCATGTAGCCACCCATAGCACTGCATATAGCCACCTATAGCACTGCATATAGCCACCTATAGCACTGCATGTAGCCACCCATAGCACTGCATATAGCCACCTATAGCACTGCATATAGCCACCTATAGCACTGCATGTAGCCACCCATAGCACTGCATATAGCCACCTATAGCACTGCATATATCCACCTATAGCATTACATATAGCCACCTATAGCACTGCATATAGCCACCTATAGCACTGCATGTAGCCACCCATAGCACTGCATATAGCCACCTATAGCACTGCATATAGCCACCTATAGCACTGCATGTAGCCACCTATAGCACTGCATGTAGCCACCTATAGCACTACATATAGCCACCTATAGCACTACATATAGCCACCTATAGCACTGCATGTAGCCACCTATAGCACTGCATATAGCCACCTATAGCACTGCATATAGCCACCTATAGCACTGCATATAGCCACCTATAGCACTGCATGTAGCCACCCATAGCACTGCATATAGCCACCTATAGCACTGCATATAGCCACCTATAGCACTGCATGTAGCCACCCATAGCACTGCATATAGCCACCTATAGCACTGCATATATCCACCTATAGCATTACATATAGCCACCTATAGCACTGCATATAGCCACCTATAGCACTGCATGTAGCCACCCATAGCACTGCATATAGCCACCTATAGCACTGCATATAGCCACCTATAGCACTGCATGTAGCCACCTATAGCACTGCATGTAGCCACCTATAGCACTACATATAGCCACCTATAGCACTACATATAGCCACCTATAGCACTGCATGTAGCCACCTATAGCACTGCATATAGCCACCTATAGCACTGCATATAGCCACCTATAGCACTGCATGTAGCCACCCATAGCACTGCATGTAGCCACCTATAGCACTGCATGTAGCCACCCATGGCACTGCATATAGCCACCTATAGCACTGCATATATCCACCTATAGCATTACATATAGCCACCTATAGCACTGCATGTAGCCACCTATAGCACTGCATGTAGCCACCTATAGCACTGCATGTAGCCACCTATAGCACTGCATGTAGCCACCTATAGCACTGCATATAGCCACCTATAGCACTGCGTGTAGCCTCCTATAGCACTGCATGTAGCCACCTATAGCACTGCATGTAGCCACCTATAGCACTGCATGTAGCCACTTACAGCACTGCATATAGCCACCCATAGCACTGCATATAGCCACCTATAGCACTGCATATAGCCACCTATAGCACTGCATGTAGCCACCCATAGCACTGCATATAGCCACCTATAGCACTGCATATAGCCACCTATTGCACTGCATGTAGCCACCCATAGCACTGCATATAGCCACCTATAGCACTGCATATATCCACCTATAGCATTACATATAGCCACCTATAGCACTGCATATAGCCACCTATAGCACTGCATGTAGCCACCCATAGCACTGCATATAGCCACCTATAGCACTGCATATAGCCACCTATAGCACTGCATGTAGCCACCTATAGCACTGCATGTAGCCACCTATAGCACTACATATAGCCACCTATAGCACTACATATAGCCACCTATAGCACTGCATGTAGCCACCTATAGCACTGCATATAGCCACCTATAGCACTGCATATAGCCACCTATAGCACTGCATGTAGCCACCCATAGCACTGCATGTAGCCACCTATAGCACTGCATGTAGCCACCCATAGCACTGCATATAGCCACCTATAGCACTGCATATATCCACCTATAGCATTACATATAGCCACCTATAGCACTGCATGTAGCCACCTATAGCACTGCATGTAGCCACCTATAGCACTGCATGTAGCCACCTATAGCACTGCATGTAGCCACCTATAGCACTGCATATAGCCACCTATAGCACTGCGTGTAGCCTCCTATAGCACTGTATGTAGCCACCTATAGCACTGCATGTAGCCACCTATAGCACTGCATGTAGCCACCTACAGCACTGCATATAGCCACCTATAGCACTGCATATAGCCACCTACAGCACTGCATATAGCCACCCATAGCACTGCATATAGCCACCTATAGCACTGCATATAGCCACCTATAGCACTGCATGTAGCCACCTATAGCACTACATATAGCCACCTATAGCACTGCATATATCCACCTATAGCATTACATATAGCCACCTATAGCACTGCATATATCCACCTATAGCATTACATATAGCCACCTATAGCACTGCATGTAGCCACCTATAGCACTGCATGTAGCCACCCATAGCACTTCATGTAGCCACCCATAGCACTGCATGTAGCCACCTATAGCATTACATATAGCCACCTATAGCACTGCATGTAGCCACCTATAGCACTGCATGTAGCCACCTATAGCACTGCATATAGCCACCTATAGCACTGCGTGTAGCCACCTATAGCACTGCGTGTAGCCACCTATAGCACTGCATGTAGCCACCTATAGCACTACATATAGCCACCTATAGCACTACATATATCCACCTACAACACTGCATATAGCCACCTATAGCACTGCATGTAGCCACCTATAGCACTGCATATAGCCACCCATAGCACTACATATATCCACCTACAACACTGCATATAGCCACCTATAGCACTGCATGTAGCCACCTATAGCACTACATATAGCCACCCATAGCATTACATATAGCCACCTATAGCACTGCATGTAGCCACCTATAGCATTACATATAGCCACCTATAGCACTACATATAGCCACCCATAGCATTACATATAGCCACCTATAGCACTGCATATAGCCACCTATAGCACTGCATATAGCCACCCATAGCATTACATATAGCCACCTATAGCACTGCATATAGCCACCCATAGCATTACATATAGCCACCTATAGCACTGCATATAGCCACCCATAGCATTACATATAGCCACCTATAGCACTGCATATAGCCACCCATAGCATTACATATAGCCACCTATAGCACTGCATATAGCCACCCATAGCATTACATATAGCCACCCATAGCATTACATATAGCCACCTATAGCACTACATATAGCCACCCATGGCATTACATATAGCCACCTATAGCACTACATACAGCCACCTATAGCATTACATATAGCCACCCATAGCATTACATATAGCCACCCATAGCATTACATATAGCCACCCATAGCATTACATATAGCCACCTATAGCACTACATATAGCCACCCATAGCATTACATATAGCCACCTATAGCACTGCATGTAGCCACCTATAGCACTGCATATAGCCACCTATAGCACTGCATATAGCCACCTATAGCACTACATATAGCCACCCATAGCATTACATATAGCCACCTATAGCACTGCATATAGCCACCCATAGCATTACATATAGCCACCTATAGCACTGCATATAGCCACCTATAGCACTACATATAGCCACCCATAGCATTACGTATAGCCACCTATAGCACTGCATATAGCCACCCATAGCATTACATATAGCCACCTATAGCACTACATATAGCCACCTATAGCACTACATATAGCCACCCATAGCATTACATATAGCCACCTATAGCACTGCATATAGCCACCCATAGCATTACATATAGCCACCTATAGCACTGCATATAGCCACCCATAGCACTACATATAGCCACCTATAGCAATACATATAGCCACCTATAGCACTGCATGTAGCCACCTATAGCACTGCATATAGCCCCCTATAGCACTACATATAGCCACCCATAGCATTACATATAGCCACCTATAGCACTGCATATAGCCACCCATAGCATTACATATAGCCACCTATAGCACTACATATAGCCACCTATAGCACTGCATGTAGCCACCTATAGCACTGCATATAGCCCCCTATAGCACTACATATAGCCACCCATAGCATTACATATAGCCACCTATAGCACTGCATATAACCACCCGTAGCACTACATATAGCCACCCATAGCACTGCATATAGCCCCCTATAGCACTACATATAGCCACCCATAGCATTACATGTAGCCACCCATAGCACTGCATATAGCCACCCATAGCACTGCATATAGCCCCCTATAGCACTACATATAGCCACCCATAGCATTACATGTAGCCACCCATAGCACTACATATAACCACCCGTAGCACTACATATAGCCACCTATAGCACTGCATATAGCCACCTATAGCACTACATATAGCCACCTATAGCACTACATATGGCCACCTATAGCACTACATATAGCCACCTATAGCACTACATATAGCCACCTATAGCACTACATATAGCCACCTATAGCACTACATATAGCCACCTATAGCACTACATATAGCCACCTATAGCACTACATATAGCCACCTATAGCACTACATATAGCCACCTATAGCACTACATATAGCCACCTATAGCACTACATATAGCCACCTATAGCACTACATATAGCCACCTATAGCACTACATATAGCCACCTATAGCACTACATATAGCCACCTATAGCACTACATATAGCCACCTATAGCACTGCATATAGCCACCTATAGCACTGCATATAGCCCCCTATAGCACTACATATAGCCACCTATAGCACTGCATATAGCCCCCTATAGCACTACATATAGCCCCCTATAGCACTACATATAGCCACCTATAGCACTGCATATAGCCCCCTATAGCATTACATATAGCCACCTATAGCACTGCATATAGCCCCCTATAGCACTACATATAGCCACCTATAGCACTGCATATAGCCCCCTATAGCATTACATATAGCCACCTATAGCACTGCATATAGCCACCTATAGCACTACATATAGCCACCTATAGCACTGCATATAGCCCCCTATAGCATTACATATAGCCACCTATAGCACTGCATATAGCCCCCTATAGCACTGCATATAGCCCCCTATAGCATTACATATAGCCACCTATAGCACTGCATATAGCCCCCTGTAGCACTGCATATAGCCACCTATAGCACTGCATATAGCCACCCATAGCATTACATGTAGCCACCTATAGCACTGCATATAGCCACCCATAGCATTACATATAGCCACCTATAGCATTACATATAGCCACCTATAGCACTGCATATAGCCACCTATAGCACTGCATATAGCCCCCTATAGCACTACATATAGCCACCTATAGCACTGCATATAGCCCCCTATAGCACTACATATAGCCCCCTATAGCACTACATATAGCCACCTATAGCACTGCATATAGCCCCCTATAGCATTACATATAGCCACCTATAGCACTGCATATAGCCCCCTATAGCACTACATATAGCCACCTATAGCACTGCATATAGCCCCCTATAGCATTACATATAGCCACCTATAGCACTGCATATAGCCACCTATAGCACTACATATAGCCACCTATAGCACTGCATATAGCCCCCTATAGCATTACATATAGCCACCTATAGCACTGCATATAGCCCCCTATAGCACTGCATATAGCCCCCTATAGCATTACATATAGCCACCTATAGCACTGCATATAGCCACCCATAGCATTACATGTAGCCACCTATAGCACTGCATATAGCCACCCATAGCATTACATGTAGCCACCTATAGCACTGCATATAGCCACCCATAGCATTACATGTAGCCACCTATAGCACTGCATATAGCCACCCATAGCATTACATGTAGCCACCCATAGCATTACATGTAGCCACCTATAGCACTGCATATAGACACCTATAGCATTACATATAGCCACCTATAGCATTACATATAGCCCCCTATAGCACTGCATATAGACACCCATAGCATTACATATAGCCACCTATAGCATTACATATAGCCACCTATAGCACTGCATATAGACACCCATAGCATTACATATAGCCACCTATAGCATTACATATAGCCACCTATAGCACTGCATATAGCCACCCATAGCATTACATATAGCCACCTATAGCATTACATATAGCCACCTATAGCACTGCATATAGACACCCATAGCATTACATATAGCCACCTATAGCATTACATATAGCCACCTATAGCACTGCATATAGCCACCCATAGCACTGCATATAGCCCCCTATAGCACTACATATAGCCACCTATAGCATTACATGTAGCCACCTATAGCACTGCATATAGCCACCCATAGCATTACATATAGCCACCCATAGCACTACATATAGCCCCCTATAGCACTGCATATAGCCCCCTATAGCATTACATATAGCCACCTATAGCACTGCATATAGCCCCCTATAGCACTGCATATAGCCACCTATAGCACTGCATATAGCCACCCATAGCATTACATGTAGCCACCTATAGCACTGCATATAGCCACCCATAGCATTACATGTAGCCACCTATAGCACTGCATATAGCCACCCATAGCATTACATGTAGCCACCTATAGCACTGCATATAGCCACCCATAGCATTACATGTAGCCACCTATAGCACTGCATATAGCCACCCATAGCATTACATGTAGCCACCCATAGCATTACATGTAGCCACCTATAGCACTGCATATAGACACCTATAGCATTACATATAGCCACCTATAGCATTATATATAGCCCCCTATAGCACTGCATATAGACACCCATATCATTACATATAGCCACCCATAGCACTACATATAGCCACCTATAGCATTACATGTAGCCACCTATAGCATTACATGTAGCCACCCATAGCATTACATATAGCCACCCATAGCACTACATATAGCCACCTATAGCATTACATGTAGCCACCTATAGCACTGCATATAGCCACCCATAGCATTACATATAGCCACCCATAGCACTACATATAGCCACCTATAGCACTACATATATCCACCTATAGCACTGCATATAGCCCCCTATAGCATTACATATAGCCACCTCTAGCACTGCATATAGCCCCCTATAGCACTGCATATAGCCACCTATAGCACTGCATATAGCCACCCATAGCATTACATGTAGCCACCTATAGCACTGCATATAGCCACCCATAGCATTACATGTAGCCACCTATAGCACTGCATATAGCCACCCATAGCATTACATGTAGCCACCTATAGCACTGCATATAGCCACCCATAGCATTACATGTAGCCACCCATAGCATTACATGTAGCCACCTATAGCACTGCATATAGACACCTATAGCATTACATATAGCCACCTATAGCATTATATATAGCCCCCTATAGCACTGCATATAGACACCCATATCATTACATATAGCCACCTATAGCATTACATATAGCCACCTATAGCACTGCATATAGACACCCATAGCATTACATATAGCCACCTATAGCATTACATATAGCCCCCTATAGCACTGCATATAGACACCCATAGCATTACATATAGCCACCTATAGCATTACATATAGCCACCTATAGCACTGCATATAGCCACCCATAGCATTACATATAGCCACCTATAGCATTACATATAGCCACCTATAGCACTGCATATAGCCACCCATAGCATTACATATAGCCACCTATAGCATTACATATAGCCACCTATAGCACTGCATATAGCCACCCATAGCACTGCATATAGCCCCCTATAGCACTACATATAGCCACCTATAGCATTACATGTAGCCACCTATAGCACTGCATATAGCCACCCATAGCATTACATATAGCCACCCATAGCACTACATATAGCCACCTATAGCATTACATGTAGCCACCTATAGCACTACATATAGCCACCCATAGCACTGCATATAGCCACCCATAGCACTGCATATAGCCACCCATAGCACTGCATATAGCCACCCATAGCACTGCATATAGCCACCCATAGCACTGCATATAGCCACCCATAGCATTACATATAGCCACCCATAGCATTACATATAGCCACCTATAGCACTACATATAGCCACCTATAGCACTACATATAGCCACCTATAGCACTGCATATAGCCACCCATAGCATTACATATAGCCACCTATAGCATTACATATAGCCACCTATAGCACTACATATAGCCACCCATAGCACTGCATATAGCCACCCATAGCACTGCACGTAGCCACCTATAGCATTACATATAGCCACCTATAGCACTGCATATAGCCACCCATAGCATTACATATAGCCACCTATAGCATTACATATAGCCACCTATAGCATTACATATAGCCACCCATAGCATTACATATAGCCACCTATAGCACTGCATATAGCCACCTATAGCATTACATATAGCCACCTATAGCATTACATATAGCCAACTATAGCACTGCATGGAGGACTAGTAGGTTTTTACTCCATGAGTTATTGTTTCCGTGGTTACAACAGCAGCCTCTTACTAGTCCTGGCCTGCTCGTTGGCCAACCTCCTGGCCTGCTCGTTGGCCAACCTCCTGGCCTGCTCGTTGGCCAACCTCCTGGCCTGCTCGTTGGCCAACCTCCTGGCCTGCTCGTTGGCCAACCTCCTGGCCTGCTCGTTGGCCAACCTCCTGGCCTGCTCGTTGGCCAACCTCCAGTTAGAAATATGTAATTTAGACCACACACGCCTCTCTGGTATGTTGACGAAGGAGTAACGTCAGCTCTGTTCATTTAAATTCCATGTGCAACTCTCCTCAACATTTACCTATGGAACGTAGTCCTGCAAGGACATGTCTCAGCTCAAGCTGAATTCGTTCCAAGATGGCGTAGCAGTCGGACGTGTGTTTGTATTGTCCTGTATTGTCCTGTAGCGTGTAAATAGTAAATAGTCTTCGTATTTTTCGTATACATTTCGTATATATTTTAATTTCACTTTCCATCTAGGAACTGAATATACATTCCTACATTCCGCCTCACCCAATGTGGTACGGACCTGCTATTTTTTTTATACTTTAGAACCGTAACCCCAAGCAGAAGCTAGCCAGATAACTAGCTACTAGCTAGTAGTCAGTTAGCCACTGCTGCGGTCTTCACCCTCAACTCGGACACAGCCAGCTTCAATACCGGGCCAACACCTGCCAGTCTGCAAGCGCGATATCAACCGAGAGCATATAGGACTGCTTTTTCTCTACCACATCACCGGATTCCTGACGCAAGCTCTGGACAATTACACCGTATCATCACAGCTAGCTAGCTGCAACCGAGTGGCTACTACTGGCTAACACCTCTGTCCCGAAGCAAGCACCAGTTAGCCTTGAGCTAGCCTCGAGCTAGGCCCATCTGCCGGCTAGCTGCAAGCGCGATATCAACCCAGAGCACATAGGACTGCTTTCTCTCTACCACATCACCGGATTCCTGACGCAAGCTCTGGACAATTACACCGTATCATCACAGCTAGCTAGCTGCAACCGAGTGGCTACTACTGGCTAACACCACTGTCCCGAAGCAAGCACCAGTTAGCCTTGAGCTAGCCTCGAGCTAGGCCCATCTGCCGGCTAGCTGAAGAGCTAGCGCTAGCGCCACTGCGCCAGACCCCCTCCGTCTGAGCAGACCACCCCCCGGGCTACTAACTTTATACGCCGCGTGCTAGCTTAGTGGAGGCCTCCTCTGCTCCATCTACGGCTGCCCCCTGGACACTATGATCACTTGGCTACATAGCTGATGCATGCTTGACTGTCCATTAACTCACGGTACTCCATTCTGTTTATTTGTGTTTTACCTGTCGGCTCTGTGCTTTAACTCAGGATCTGTGTGTAGTTAATCCGACCCTCTCTGCCTAGTCGTCGCCATTTTTACCTGTTGTTGCTGTGTTAGACTAACACCCTGTTATTGCTGCTGTTATCTTACCTGTTGTTTTAGCTAGCTCTCCCAATCAAGACCTGCAATCACTTTATGCCTTATTGTATGTCTCTCTCAAATATCAATATGCCTTGCATACTGTTGTTCAGGCTAGTTTTCATTATCATTGTTTTGGTTTGCAATGGACCCTGTAGTTCCACTCTCCGTACCTCTGATACCCCCTTTGTCCCACCCCCCACACATGCGGTGACCTCACCCATTGAGACCAGCATGTCCAGAGATACAACCTCTCTTATCATCACCCAGTGCCTGGGCTTGCCTCCGCTGTACCCGCGCCCCTCCATACCCCTGTCTGCACATTATGCCCAGAATCTATTCTACCACGCCCATAAATCTGCTCCTTTTATTCTTTGTCCCCAACGCTCTAGGCGACCAGTTTTGATAGCCTTTAGCCGCACCCTCATCCTACTACTCCTCTGTTCCTCGGGTGATGTGGAGGTAAACCCAGGCCCTGCATGTCCCCAGTCACCCTCATTTGTTGACTTCTGCGATCGAAAAAGCCTTGGCCTCATGCATGTCAACATCAGAAGCCTCCTCCCTAAGTTTGCCTTACTCACCGCTTTAGCACACTCTGCCAATCCTGATGTCCTTGCCGTGTCCGAATCCTGGCTTAGGAAGGCCACCAAAAATTCTGAGATTTCCATACCCAACTATAACACTTTCCGTCAAGATAGAACTGCCAAAGGGGGAGGAGTTGCAATCTACTGCAGAGATAGCCTGCAAAGTTCTGTCATACTTTCCAGGTCTATGCCCAAACAGTTCGAACTTCTAATTTTAAAAATTAATCTCTCCAGAAATAAGTCTCTCACCGTTGCCGCCTGCTACCGACCCCCCTCAGCTCCCAGCTGTGCCCTGGACACCATCTGTGAATTGATCGCTCCCCATCTAGCTTCAGAGTTTGTTCTGTTAGGTGACCTAAACTGGGATATGCTTAACACCCCGGCAGTCCTACAATCCAAGCTTGATGCCCTCAATCTCACACAAATCATCAAGGAACCCACCAGGTACAACCCTAAATCCGTAAACATGGGCACCCTAATAGACATTATCCTGACCAACCTGCCCTCCAAATACACCTCTGCTGTCTTCAATCAAGATCTCAGCGATCACTGCCTCATTGCCTGTATCCGCCACGGGTCCGCGGTCAAACGACCACCCCTCATCACTGTCAAACGCTCCCTAAAACACTTCTGCGAGCAGGCCTTTCTAATCGACCTGGCCCGGGTACCCTGGAAGGATATTGACCTCATCCCGTCAGTTGAGGATGCCTGGTCATTCTTTAAATGTTACTTCCTCACCATATTAGACAAGCATGCTCCGTTCAAAAAATGCAGAACCAAAAACAGATATAGCCCTTGGTTCACTCCTGACCTGACTGCCCTCGACCAGCACAAAAACATCCTGTGGCGAACTGCAATAGCATCGAAGAGCCCCCGCGATATGCAACTGTTCAGGGAAGTCAGGAACCAATACACGCAGTCAGTCAGGAAAGCAAAGGCCAGCTTTTTCAAGCAGAAATTCGCATCCTGTAGCTCTAACTCCAAAAAGTTCTGGGATACTGTAAAGTCCATGGAGAACAAGAGCACCTCCTCCCAGCTGCCCACTGCACTGAGGCTAGGTAACACGGTCACCACCGATAAATCCGTGATAATCGAAGACTTCAACAAGCATTTCTCAATGGCTGGCCATGCCTTCCTCCTGGCGACTCAAACCTTGGCCAACAGCCCCGCCCCCCCCGCTGCTACTCGCCCAAGCCTCCCCAGCTTCTCCTTTACCCAAATCCAGATAGCAGATGTTCTGAAAGAGCTGGAAAACCTGGACCCATACAAATCAGCTGGGCTTGACAATCTGGACCCCCTATTCCTGAAACTGTCCGCCGCCATTGTCGCACCCCCTATTACCAGCCTGTTCAACCTCTCCTTCGTATCATCTGAGATCCCCAAGGATTGGAAAGCTGCCGCGGTCATCCCCCTCTTCAAAGGGGGAGACACCCTGGACCCAAACTGTTACAGACCTATATCCATCCTGCCCTGCCTATCTAAGGTCTTCGAAAGCCAAGTCAACAAACAGATCACTGACCATCTCGAATCCCACCGTACCTTCTCCGCTGTGCAATCCGGTTTCCGAGCCGGTCACGGGTGCACCTCAGCCACGCTCAAGGTACTAAACGACATCATAACCGCCATCGATAAAAGACATTACTGTGCAGCCGTCTTCATCGACCTGGCCAAGGCTTTCGACTCTGTCAATCACCATATTCTTATCGGCAGACTCGGTAGCCTCGGTTTTTCTAATGACTGCCTTGCCTGGTTCACCAACTACTTTGCAGACAGAGTTCAGTGTGTCAAATCGGAGGGCATGTTGTCCGGTCCTCTGGCAGTCTCTATGGGGGTACCACAGGGTTCAATTCTCGGGCCGACTCTTTTCTCTGTATACATCAATGATGTTGCTCTTGCTGCGGGCGATTCCCTGATCCACCTCTACGCAGACGACACCATTCTATATACTTCCGGCCCTTCCTTGGACACTGTGCTATCTAACCTCCAAACGAGCTTCAATGCCATACAACACTCCTTCCGTGGCCTCCAACTGCTCTTAAACGCTAGTAAAACCAAATGCATGCTTTTCAACCGTTCGCTGCCTGCACCCGCACGCCCGTCTAGCATCACCACCCTGGACGGTTCCGACCTAGAATATGTGGACATCTATAAGTACCTAGGTGTCTGGCTAGACTGCAAACTCTCCTTCCAGACTCATATCAAACATCTCCAATCCAAAATCAAATCAAGAATCGGCTTTCTATTCCGCAACAAAGCCTCCTTCACTCACGCCGCCAAACTTACCCTAGTAAAACTGACTATCCTACCGATCCTCGACTTCGGCGATGTCATCTACAAAATAGCTTCCAACACTCTACTCAGCAAACTGGACGCAGTTTATCACAGTGCCATTCGTTTTGTTACTAAAGCACCTTATACGACCCACCACTGCGACCTGTATGCCCTAGTCGGCTGGCCCTCGCTACATGTTCGTCGTCAGACCCACTGGCTCCAGGTCATCTACAAGGCTATGCTAGGTAAAGTGCCGCCTTATCTCAGTTCACTGGTCACGATGGCTACACCCACCCGCAGCACGCGCTCCAGCAGGTGTATCTCACTGATCATCCCTAAAGCTAAAACCTCATTTGGACGCCTTTCCTTCCAGTTCTCTGCTGCCTGCGACTGGAACGAATTGCAAAAATCTCTGAAGTTGGAGACTTTTATCTCCCTCAACAACTTTAAAAATCTGCTATCCGTGCAGCTAACCGATCGCTGCAGCTGTACATAGTCCATCTGTAAACTACCCACCCAATTTACCTACCTCACCCCCCATACTGCTTTTATTTATTTACTTTTCTGCTCTTTTGCACACCAGTATCTCTTCTTGCACATGTTCATCTGATGATTTATCACTCCAGTGTTAATCTGCTAAATTGTAATTATTCGATTTATTGCCTACCTCATGCCTTTTGCACACATTGTATATAGATTCTCTTTTTTCTACCATGTTATTGACTTGTTTATTGTTTACTCCATGTGTAACTCTGTGTTGTCTGTTCACACTGCTATGCTTTATCTTGGCCAGGTCGCAGTTGCAAATGAGAACTTGTTCTCAACTAGCCTACCTGGTTAAATAAAGGTGAAATAAAAAAAAAAAATAAATAAAAAAAAGCTCAATACAGCTCACACTTCCACACTGATCACTAGATCATCGTTATCTACAATCATCAGATTTCTCACAGTGCTCACGTATGTCACTCACAGGAAATGCCCAAAATCAACAGATTTATGAAAACTGTGTAGTCACTCTCAAGTAGGAAGTAAACAACAACGCCCAAAGTAAACCCATAAAACTATTCAAATGTTTTCTAAAACTTCAACATATTGATCATCCAACACTTGGATTCCAGGCAACAGGAACCTGTCTTCTCTGAATGGGGAGACGGGAGTTTAAAAAAAAATCCCTAATTTCAGTTGGATGTTTCTAGTCATTCAACATCATGTCCTGTTAGTCTAATACATGTGTAGCGTTTGGCTTAATAAGGCTGTCAACATCTAATTCAGACAGCTCAAATGGGATCAAACATAGTCATAATATCTCTGTGCAATAATATATTGTGGTAGTAGTGTAACGACCCTGGGTTTATAAGCGCGGAAATCGACTCTGCCGCTTGAGCAAGCTTTAGCTGCACAGTAGATAGCGCGCCGGACCTCGGGCTAGGAGGTCGAGGGTTCGAGGCCTGCTCTTTGCCTGTTTCATTACAGTATGTTATCAACATTCAAAGTAAATCCCGGGTAGTTCGTTTTCATAAACAGCTTACGTTCATACATGCCTGGCAATACACGATTACTCGTTTATTATTAGGTAAAACACTGGTTCTAGGCCAGCGAGGGGAAATACAAAAAGGGCATGGAGACTATTATGAGGCTGGAAACACAGGCTCTCGCCGGGCGTTGAATTAGATGTATTCCATTCATAACTGAAAAATAACATTTTATATCCAAATACATTTTCTCGTCTAGAGACGAGATAAACGAGCTAGATTTAGAATGTCGTGTCGTACAACACCTGACTAAAAGACAGACATTCAGATCAACAACACCAGACGTGCCGTTGAGAACTTTTCCACGGTAACGGTTTCTCTTTACAATTCCGCGATGAAACTTTGAAACAAAGTTACCCACTTGTTTTAGAAAGCTAGTTACGACTAACTAGTGAAGCAACATTTTATATTCAACAAAACAAACCAATGTTGCAGTCAGTCAGCTAGCAAGATACTAGCTAACGTTAGCTAGCTAGCTAATACAACTATGCGTGGCTGGAAAACAATCAAAACAAGTAATCCAAAATATAACACTCGCATACATATTTACAACTAAAGCAATATTTCACTTTATATCTAGCACGATATATTATCTAGCTAACCAGCTAGCTATGTCTTACTTTCTTTTTTTTCTCTTTTGTCTTTAGCTATCACAATGCTACCTGTTAGCGTCACGCCCTGATCTGTTTCATCTGTCCTTGTGATTGTCTCCACCTCCTCCAGGTGTGTTTCCTGTCTCTCTGTGCCAGTTCGTCTTGTTTTTTATTTTATGATTTTTTTTATTTCACCTTTATTTAACCAGGTAGGCCAGTTGAGAACAAGTTCTCATTTACAACTGCGACCTGACCAAGATAAAGCAAAGCAGTGTGACACAAACAACAACAACACAGAGTTACACATGGAGTAAACAATAAACAAGCCAATAACACAATAAACAAGTCAATGACACAGTAGAAAAAAGAGAGTCTATATACAGTGTGTGCAAAACGCATGAGAAGGTAAGGCAATAAATAGGCCATAGGAGCGAATAATTACAATTTAGCAGATTAATACTGTAGTGATAAATGAGCAGATGATGATGTGCAAGTAGAGATACTGGTGTGCAAAAGACCAGAAAAATAAATAAAAACAGTATGGTGATGAGGTAGGTAGATGGATGGGCTATTTACAGATGGACTGTGTACAGCTGCAGTGATCGGTTAGCTGCTCAGAGAGCTGATGTTTAAAGTTGGTGAGGGAAACAAAAGTCTCCAACTTCAGCGATTTTTGCAATTCGTTCCAGTCACTGGCAGCAGAGAACTGGAAGGAAAGGCGGTCAAATGGGGTGTTGGCTTTAGGGATGATCAGTGAGATACACCTGCTGGAGCGCGTGCTACGGGTGGGTGTAGCCATCGTGACCAGTGAACTGAGAAAAGGCGGGGCTTTACCTAGCATGGACTTATAGATGACCTGGAGCCAGTGGGTCTGGCGACGAATATGTAGCGAGAGCCAGCCGACTAGAGCAGTGGTGGGTGGTAAAAGGTGATTTGGTAACAAAACGGATGGCACTGTGATAGACTGCATCCAGTTTGCTGAGTAGAGTATTGGAAGCTATTTTGTAGATGACATCGCCGAAATCGAGGAGCGGTAGGATAGTCAGTTTTACTAGGGTAAGTTTTGCGGCGTTGAGTGAAGGGGGCTTTGTTGCGAAATAGGAAGCCGATTCTAGATTTAATTTTGGATTGGAGATGTTTAATGTGAGTCTGGAAGGAAGGTTTACAGTCTAGCCAGACACCTAGGTATTTATAGTTGTCCACATATTCTAGGTCGGAACCGACTAGGGTGGTGATGCTAGTTGGGCGTGCGGGTGCAGGCAGCGAACGGTTGAAAAGCATGCATTTGGTTTTACTAGTGTTTGAGAGCAGTTGGAGGCCACGGAAGGAGTGTTGTATGGCACTGAAGCTCGTTTGGAGGTTAGTTAGCACAGTGTCCAAAGAAGGGCCAGAAGTATACAGAATGGTGTCGTCTGCGTAGAGGTGGATCAGGGAATCGCCCGCAGCAGAGCGACATCATTGATATATACAGAGAAAAGAGTCAGCCCAAGAATTGAACCCTGTGGTACCCCCATAGAGACTGCCAGAGGTCCGGACAACATGCCCTCCGATTTGACACACTGAACTCTGTCTGCAAGGTAGTTGGTGAACCAGGCGAGGCAGTCATTTGAGAAGCCAAGGCTGTTGAGTCTGCCGATAAGAATATGGTGATTGACAGAGTCGAAAGCCTTGGCCAGGTCGATGAAGACGGCTGCACAGTACTGTCTTTTATCGATGGCGGTTATGATATCGTTTAGGACCTTGAGCGTGGCTGAGGTGCACCCATGACCAGCTCGGAAACCAGATTGCATAGCGGAGAAGGTGCGGTGGGATTCGAAATGGTCAGTGATCTGTTTGTTAACTTGGCTTTCGAAGACTTTAAAATGGCAGGGCAGGATGGATATAGGTCTATAACAGTTTGGGTCTAGAGTGTCTCCCCCTTTGAAGAGGGGGATGACCGCGGCCGCTTTCCAATCTTTAGGGATCTCGGACGATACGAAAGAGATGTTAAACATGCTGGTAATAGGGATTGCAACAATGGCTGCGGATAGTTTTAGAAAAAGAGGGTCCAGATTGTCTAGCCCGGCTGATTTTTACAGGGTCCAGGTTTTGCAGCTCTTTCAGAACATCTGCTATCTGGATTTGGGTGAAGGAGAAGCTGGGGAGGCTCGGGCGAGTAGTGTGGTGGTCCTCGGTGTGGTGGTCCTCAGTGAGGTGGTCCTCAGTGTGGTGGACCTCAGTGTGTTAGTCCTAAGTGTGGTGGTCCTCAGTGTGGTGGTCCTCAGTGTGTTAGTCCTCAGTGTGGTGGTCCTCAGTGTGGTGGTCCTCAGTGTGTTGGTCCTCAGTGTGGTGGTCCTCAGTGTAGTGGTCCTCAGTGTGGTGGTCCTCAGTGTGGTGGTCCTCAGTGTGGTGGTCCTCAGTGTGTTAGTCCTCAGTGTAGTGGTCCTCAGTGTGGTGGTCCTCAGTGTAGTGGTCCTCAGTGTGGTGGTCCTCAGTGTGGTGGTCCTCAGTGTAGTGGGCCTCAGTGTAGTGGTCCTCAGTGTGGTGGTCCTCAGTGTAGTGGTCCTCAGTGTGGTGGTCCTCAGTGTGGTGGTCCTCAGTGTAGTGGGCCTCAGTGTAGTGGGCCTCAGTGTGGTGGTCCTCAGTGTGTTAGTCCTCAGTGTGGTGGTCCTCAGTGTGGTGGTCCTCAGTGTGTTAGTCCTCAGTGTGGTGGTCCTCAGTGTGGTGGTCCTCATTGTGGTGGTCCTCAGTGTAGTGGTCCTCAGTGTAGTGGTCCTCAGTGTGGTGGTCCTCAGTGTAGTGGTCCTCAGTGTGGTGGTCCTCAGTGTGTTAGTCCTCAGTGTGGTGGTCCTCAGTGTGGTGGTCCTCGGTGTGGTGGTCCTCAGTGTGGTGGTTCTCAGTGTGTTGGTCCTCAGTTTGTTGGTCCTCAGTGTGGTGGTCCTCAGGGTGGTGGTCCTCAGTGTAGTGGGCCTCAGTGTGTTAGTCCTCAGTGTGGTGGTCCTCAGTGTGGTGGTCCTCAGTGTGTTGGTCCTCAGTGTGTTGGTCCTCAGTGTGGTGGTCCTCAGTGTGTTAGTCCTCAGTGTGGTGGTCCCAGTGTGTTAGTCCTCAGTGTGGTGGTCCTCAGTGTGTTGGTCCTCGGTGTAGTGGGCCTCAGTCTGTTAGTCCTCAGTGTGGTGGTCCTCAGTGTAGTGGTCCTCAGTGTGTTAGTCCTCAGTGTGGTTGTCCTCAGTGTAGTGGTCCTCAGTGTGTTAGTCCTCAGTGTAGTGGTCCTCAGTGTGTTGGTCCTCAGTGTGGTTGTCCTCAGTGTGGTGATCCTCAGTGTGGTGGTCCTCAGTGTAGTGGTCCTCAGTGTGGTGGTCCTCAGTGTAGTGGTCCTCAGTGTGTTGGGCCTCAGTGTGGTGGTCCTCAGTGTGGTGGTCCTCAGTGTGGTGGTCCTCAGTGTAGTGGTCCTCAGTGTGGTGGTCCTCAGTGTAGTGGTCCTCAGTGTGTTGGGCCTCAGTGTGTTGGGCCTCAGTGTGGTGGTCCTCAGTGTGGTGGTCCTCAGTGTGGTGGTCCTCAGTGTATTGGTCCTCAGTGTGTTGGTCCTCAGTGTGGTGGGCCTCAGTGTGTTAGTCCTCAGTGTGGTGGTCCTCAGTGTGTTGGTCCTCAGTGTGTTAGTCCTCAGTGTGTTAGTCCTCAGTGTGGTGGTCCTCAGTGTAGTGGGCCTCAGTGTGTTAGTCCTCAGTGTGTTGGTCCTCAGTGTGTTAGTCCTCAGTGTGGTGGTCCTCAGTGTAGTGGGCCTCAGTGTGTTGGTCCTCAGTGTGGTGGTCCTCAGTGTGGTGGTCCTCAGTGTGGTGGTCCTCAGTGTGGTGGTCCTCAGTGTGGTGGTCCTCAGTTTGTTAGTCCTCAGTGTGTTAGTCCTCAGTGTTTTAGTCCTCAGTGTGGTGGTCCTCAGTGTGTTAATCCTCAGTGTGTTATTCCTCAGTGTGTTAGTCCTCAGTGTGTTAGTCCTCAGTGTGTTGGTCCTCAGTGTGTTGGTCCTCAGTGTGTTGGTCCTCAGTGTGTTGGTCCTCAGTGTGGTGGTCCTCAGTGTGTTAGTCCTCAGTGTGTTGGTCCTCAGTGTGTTAGTCCTCAGTGTGTTGGTCCTCAGTGTGTTGGTCCTCAGTGTGTTAGTCCTAAGTGTGGTGGTCCTCAGTGTGGTGGTCCTCAGTGTGTTAGTCCTCAGTGTGTTGGGCCTCAGTGTGGTGGTCCTCAGTGTGTTGGTCCTCAGTGTAGTGGTCCTCAGTGTAGTGGTCCTCAGTGTGGTGGTCCTCAGTGTGTTGGTCCTCAGTGTAGTGGTCCTCAGTGTAGTGGTCCTCAGTGTGGTGGTCCTCAGTGTCAGTGGTCCTCAGTGTGGTGGTCCTCAGTGTAGTGGTCCTCAGTGTAGTGGTCCTCAGTGTAGTGGTCCTCAGTGTAGTGGTCCTCAGTGTGGTGGTCCTCAGTGTCAGTGGTCCTCAGTGTGTTGGTCCTCAGTGTAGTGGTCCTCAGTGTAGTGGTCCTCAGTGTAGTGGTCCTCAGTGTGGTGGTCCTCAGTGTAGTGGTCCTCAGTGTGGTGGTCCTCAGTGTAGTGGTCCTCAGTGTGGTGGTCCTCAGTGTGTTGGTCCTCAGTGTAGTGGTCCTCAGTGTAGTGGTCCTCAGTGTGGTGGTCCTCAGTGTCAGTGGTCCTCAGTGTGGTGGTCCTCAGTGTAGTGGTCCTCAGTGTAGTGGTCCTCAGTGTGGTGGTCCTCAGTGTAGTGGTCCTCAGTGTGGTGGTCCTCAGTGTAGTGGTCCTCAGTGTGGTGGTCCTCAGTGTAGTGGTCCTCAGTGTAGTGGTCCTCAGTGTAGTGGTCCTCAGTGTGATGGTCCTCAGTGTAGTGGTCCTCAGTGTAGTGGTCCTCAGTGTAGTGGTCCTCAGTGTGGTGGTCCTCAGTGTGTTGGTCCTCAGTGTGGTGGTCCTCAGTGTAGTGGTCCTCAGTGTGGTGGTCCTCAGTGTGGTGGTCCTCAGTGTGGTGGTCCTCAGTGTGTTAGTCCTCAGTGTAGTGGTCCTCAGTGTGGTGGTCCTCAGTGTAGTGGTCCTCAGTGTGGTGGTCCTCAGTGTGGTGGTCCTCAGTGTAGTGGGCCTCAGTGTAGTGGTCCTCAGTGTGGTGGTCCTCAGTGTAGTGGTCCTCAGTGTGGTGGTCCTCAGTGTGGTGGTCCTCAGTGTAGTGGGCCTCAGTGTAGTGGTCCTCAGTGTGGTGGTCCTCAGTGTGTTAGTCCTCAGTGTGGTGGTCCTCAGTGTGGTGGTCCTCAGTGTGTTAGTCCTCAGTGTGGTGGTCCTCAGTGTGGTGGTCCTCATTGTGGTGGTCCTCAGTGTAGTGGTCCTCAGTGTAGTGGTCCTCAGTGTGGTGGTCCTCAGTGTAGTGGTCCTCAGTGTGGTGGTCCTCAGTGTGTTAGTCCTCAGTGTGGTGGTCCTCAGTGTGGTGGTCCTCAGTGTGGTGGTCCTCAGTGTGGTGGTTCTCAGTGTGTTGGTCCTCAGTTTGTTGGTCCTCAGTGTGGTGGTCCTCAGGGTGGTGGTCCTCAGTGTAGTGGGCCTCAGTGTGTTAGTCCTCAGTGTGGTGGTCCTCAGTGTGGTGGTCCTCAGTGTGTTGGTCCTCAGTGTGTTGGTCCTCAGTGTGGTGGTCCTCAGTGTGTTAGTCCTCAGTGTGGTGGTCCCAGTGTGTTAGTCCTCAGTGTGGTGGTCCTCAGTGTGTTGGTCCTCGGTGTAGTGGGCCTCAGTGTGTTAGTCCTCAGTGTGGTGGTCCTCAGTGTAGTGGTCCTCAGTGTGTTAGTCCTCAGTGTGGTTGTCCTCAGTGTAGTGGTCCTCAGTGTGTTAGTCCTCAGTGTAGTGGTCCTCAGTGTGTTGGTCCTCAGTGTGGTTGTCCTCAGTGTGGTGATCCTCAGTGTGGTGGTCCTCAGTGTAGTGGTCCTCAGTGTGGTGGTCCTCAGTGTAGTGGTCCTCAGTGTGTTGGGCCTCAGTGTGGTGGTCCTCAGTGTGGTGGTCCTCAGTGTGGTGGTCCTCAGTGTGGTGGTCCTCAGTGTAGTGGTCCTCAGTGTGGTGGTCCTCAGTGTAGTGGTCCTCAGTGTGTTGGGCCTCAGTGTGTTGGGCCTCAGTGTGGTGGTCCTCAGTGTGGTGGTCCTCAGTGTGGTGGTCCTCAGTGTATTGGTCCTCAGTGTGTTGGTCCTCAGTGTGGTGGGCCTCAGTGTGTTAGTCCTCAGTGTGTTGATCCTCAGTGTGGTGGTCCTCAGTGTGTTGGTCCTCAGTGTGTTAGTCCTCAGTGTGTTAGTCCTCAGTGTGGTGGTCCTCAGTGTAGTGGGCCTCAGTGTGTTAGTCCTCAGTGTGTTGGTCCTCAGTGTGTTAGTCCTCAGTGTGGTGGTCCTCAGTGTAGTGGGCCTCAGTGTGTTGGTCCTCAGTGTGGTGGTCCTCAGTGTGGTGGTCCTCAGTGTGGTGGTCCTCAGTGTGGTGGTCCTCAGTGTGGTGGTCCTCAGTTTGTTAGTCCTCAGTGTGTTAGTCCTCAGTGTTTTAGTCCTCAGTGTGGTGGTCCTCAGTGTGTTAATCCTCAGTGTGTTATTCCTCAGTGTGTTAGTCCTCAGTGTGTTAGTCCTCAGTGTAGTGGTCCTCAGTGTGTTGGTCCTCAGTGTGTTGGTCCTCAGTGTGTTGGTCCTCAGTGTGTTGGTCCTCAGTGTGGTGGTCCTCAGTGTGTTAGTCCTCAGTGTGTTGGTCCTCAGTGTGTTAGTCCTCAGTGTGTTGGTCCTCAGTGTGTTGGTCCTCAGTGTGTTAGTCCTAAGTGTGGTGGTCCTCAGTGTGGTGGTCCTCAGTGTGTTAGTCCTCAGTGTGTTGGGCCTCAGTGTGGTGGTCCTCAGTGTGTTGGTCCTCAGTGTAGTGGTCCTCAGTGTAGTGGTCCTCAGTGTGGTGGTCCTCAGTGTGTTGGTCCTCAGTGTAGTGGTCCTCAGTGTAGTGGTCCTCAGTGTGGTGGTCCTCAGTGTCAGTGGTCCTCAGTGTGGTGGTCCTCAGTGTAGTGGTCCTCAGTGTAGTTGTCCTCAGTGTAGTGGTCCTCAGTGTAGTGGTCCTCAGTGTGGTGGTCCTCAGTGTCAGTGGTCCTCAGTGTGTTGGTCCTCAGTGTAGTGGTCCTCAGTGTAGTGGTCCTCAGTGTAGTGGTCCTCAGTGTGGTGGTCCTCAGTGTAGTGGTCCTCAGTGTGGTGGTCCTCAGTGTAGTGGTCCTCAGTGTGGTGGTCCTCAGTGTGTTGGTCCTCAGTGTAGTGGTCCTCAGTGTAGTGGTCCTCAGTGTGGTGGTCCTCAGTGTCAGTGGTCCTCAGTGTGGTGGTCCTCAGTGTAGTGGTCCTCAGTGTAGTGGTCCTCAGTGTGGTGGTCCTCAGTGTAGTGGTCCTCAGTGTGGTGGTCCTCAGTGTAGTGGTCCTCAGTGTGGTGGTCCTCAGTGTAGTGGTCCTCAGTGTAGTGGTCCTCAGTGTAGTGGTCCTCAGTGTGGTGGTCCTCAGTGTAGTGGTCCTCAGTGTAGTGGTCCTCAGTGTAGTGGTCCTCAGTGTAGTGGTCCTCAGTGTGGTGGTCCTCAGTGTAGTGGTCCTCAGTGTAGTGGTCCTCAGTGTAGTGGTCCTCAGTGTAGTGGTCCTCAGTGTGGTGGTCCTCAGTGTGTTAGTCCTCAGTGTGTTAGTCCTCAGTGTGGTGGTCCTCAGTGTATTGGTCCTCAGTGTAGTGGTCCTCAGTGTGGTGGTCCTCAGTGTCAGTGGTCCTCAGTGTGTTGGTCCTCAGTGTAGTGGTCCTCAGTGTGGTGGTCCTCAGTGTGGTGGTCCTCAGTGTGGTGGTCCTCAGGGTGGTGGTCCTCAGTGTGGTGGTCCTCAGTGTGGTGGTCCTCAGTGTCAGTGGTCCTCAGTGTGTTGGTCCTCAGTGTAGTGGTCCTCAGTGTGGTGGTCCTCAGTGTGGTGGTCCTCAGTGTGGTGGTCCTCAGTGTAGTGGTCCTCAGTGTAGTGGTCCTCAGTGTGTTGGTCCTCAGTGTGGTGGTCCTCAGTGTAGTGGTCCTCAGTGTCAGTGGTCCTCAGTGTGGTGGTCCTCAGTGTGGTGGTCCTCAGTGTAGTGGTCCTCAGTGTAGTGGTCCTCAGTGTAGTGGTCCTCAGTGTGGTGGTCCTCAGTGTCAGTGGTACTGAAACACCACCACCTATAGGCAAACGACTACGTTACGTTACAAGTTCAAATCTCCAGCAATACGTGGTGGACAGTAAACTACTTCAATTACCTCGACTAACCTGTACCCCTGCACATTGACTCGGGTACCACCCTCACTTCTCCTTTCTGTTCTTATAGGAGGCGTCCCAAATTGACACCTACACTCCCTATGGGCCCTGATGGAAAGTAGTGCCCAGTATAGGGAATAGGGTGTCATTTGGAATTTACACACAGCTATAACGTTGAATCAAGATGTTTGACATCTGGCATTACGATAGGCTCTGCATCTCCAACCTCTGCTCAATTCATTTATCACAACTCGAACCTTTCACTAAAACATTTGTCACCATCTGTCAATGTCAGAAATGAAGTCTTTTTCCAAGCTGAGCGGTTCTAATATCCACCATTTTGTCTTTAAGATAACAAACACTGTTCTGCACTGAGGAAGACTGTTGATAGTAAATGTAACATTGGGAAATTAGCCTACATTTTGATCTCTTAAAGTATTTCTGTTTTTCAAACACACTAAAACACAACAGCCTAGAACGTAAACATTAACAATGACAGAATATTATATATTCATAGTTGTAAAAAATATGTTTTAATTTGTAAATTGCTTTGGATTAACAACAAATTAAAACTAAAGATATGCGTGTGTTTTCTCTCATCTTCAAATCAAATTGTATTGGTCACATGCCTCAAATACAACAGATGTAAACCTTTAACCTGAAATGCTTGCTGACGATACCATTGTCAAAAATGCAGAGATTAAAAGTACAAAAATATTTGGTAAATAAAAAGGACACAATAAAATAGTAACACAATAAAATAACAGTAACGAGGCTATATACAAGGAGTACCGGTACAGAGTCAATGTGCAGGGGTACGAGGTAGTAATGAGGCTATATACAAGGAGTACCGGTACAGAGTCAATGTACAGGGGTACGAGGTAGTAATGAGGCTATATACAAGGAGTACCGGTACAGAGTCAATGTGCAGGGGTACCAGGTAGTAATGAGGCTATATACAATGAGTACCGGTACAGAGTCAATGTGCAGGGGTACCAGGTAGTAATGAGGCTATATACAATGAGTACCAGTACTGAGTCAATGTGCAGGGGTACGAGGTAGTAATGAGGCTGTATTCAAGGAGTACCAGTACTGAGTCAATGTGCAGGGGTACCAGGTAGTAATGAGGCTATATACAGGAAGTACCAGTACTGAGTCAATGTGCAGGGGTACGAGGTAGTAATGAGGCTATATACAGGAAGTACCGGTACTGAGTCAATGTGCAGGGGTACGAGGTAGTAATGAGGCTATATACAAAGAGTACCAGTACTGAGTCGATGTGCAGGGGTACGAGGTAGTAATGAGGCTATATACAGGAAGTACCGGTACTGAGTCAATGTGCAGGGGTACCAGGTAGTAATGAGGCTATATAGAAGGAGTACCAGTACTGAGTCAATGTGCAGGGGTACGAGGTAGTAAAGAGGCTATATACAAGGAGTACCGCTACTGAGTCAATGTGCAGGGGTACGAGGTAGTAATGAGGCTATATACAAGGAGTACCGGTACAGAGTCAATGTGCAGGGGTACGAGGTAGTAATGAGGCTATATACAAGGAGTACCGGTACTGAGTCAATGTGCAGGGGTACGAGGTAGTAATGAGACTATATACAAGGAGTACCGGTACAGAGTCAATGTGCAGGGGTACGAGGTAGTAATGAGGCTATATACAGGAAGTACCGCTACTGAGTCAATGTGCAGGGGTACGAGGTAGTAATGAGGCTATATACAGGAAGTACCAGTACTAAGTCAATGTGCAGGGGTACCAGGTAGTTGAGGTAAAATGTCCAGAGCATTCTGACAGAATTCAGACCCCTTGACTTTTTCCACATTTTGTTACGTTACAGCCTTATTGTAAAATTTATGAAATTACTTTTTTTAATCAAATTTTAGATAATTTAATAATGATTAAGGCCACTGTGTTCTTGGGACCTTCAATTCATCACAAATGTTTTGGTACCCTTCCCCAGATCTGTGCCTCGACGCAATCCTGTCTCGGAGCTCTACGGACATTTCCTTTGACCTCATGGCTTGGTTTTTCCTCTGACATGCACTGTCAACTGTGGGACCTTATATAGACAGGTGTGTGCCTTTCCAAATCATGTCCAATCAATTGAATTCACCTCAGGTGGACTCCAATCAAGTTGTAGAAACATCTCAAGGATGATCAATGGAAACAGGATGCACCTGAGCTCAATTTCGAGTCTCATAGCAAAGAGTCTGAATACTTATGTAAATAAGGTATTTCTGATTTTTATTCTTAATACATTTGAAAAAAAGTGTACAAATCTGTTTTCGCTTTGTCATTATGGGGTATCGTGTGTAGATTGATAAGGAAAACATTTAATTTAATACATTTTAGATTAAGGCTGTCTGCCCGTTAACCGGTAATGGTACCTGTGTATTGTGAGGCAGTTACCTTGAGTCTGTCTGTCCGTTAACCGGTAATGGTACCTGTGTATTGTGAGGCAGTTACCTTGAGTCTGTCTGTCCGTTAACCGGTAATGGTACCTGTGTATTGCGAGGCAGTTATCTTGAGTCTGTCTGTCCGTTA
>NC_074682.1:62229728-62247228 GCF_029448725.1 Salvelinus fontinalis | reverse complement strand
ATATTATCAAATGTGTGATTAGGTCACAAGCTAAAATAATAGTTCCTGTCTGGATCTAAAATCTAAAAAAGCTTGAATTCTATCTAAAAACATCAGATTTCCCCCTGGTGGGATATACAATGACTGTCACGCCCTGGCCTTAGTATTCTTTGTTTTCTTTATTATTTTAGTTAGGTCAGGGTGTGACATGGGGAATGTTTGTGTTTTGTTGGTTTTGGGTGTTTTTTATGGTAAAGGGGTTGTTGGGTATAGTATATGGGTTTGTGTGGAGTACATGTGTCTAGTGTTGTCTATGTGATACGTTTGTAGCCAGTGTGTGCACATCGTTGTTTAGCTTCACGATCGTTTTCTTGTTTTGTTTAGTGTTTAAGTGTTTTTGTTTCGTGTGCCTTCTTCGTTAATAAAAAGGAGATGGCTTATTTTCCTAAAGCTGCGTTTTGGTCCGTCAATCCACCACACGATCGTGACAGAATTACTCACCATTATAGGACCAAGCGGCATGGAAAGCGGCAACAGGACCTACCTACACAGGATTCATGGACATGGGAGGAGATACTGGATGGTAAGGGGCCGTGGGCTCAACCGGGAGAATATCGCCTTCCTCGTGAAGAGCTGGAGGCAGCTAAAGCCGAGAGGAGGCGATATGAGGAGGCAGCACGGAGACAAGGCTGGAAACCCGTGAGTACAACCCAAAAATTTCTTGGGGGGGGCCTTAAAGGGAGTGTGGCGAAGTCAGGTAGGAAACCTGCGCCTACTCCCTGTACTTACCGTGGAGAGCGAGAGTACGGGCAGACACCGTGTTACGCAGTAGAGCGCACGGTGTCTCCTGTACGCGTGCATAGCCCGGTTCGGTACATTTCAGCTCCACGTATCGGCCGGGCTAGACTGAGCGTTGAGCCGTATGTCATGAAGCCGGCCCAACGCATCTGGTCACCAGTGCGTCTCCTCGGGCCGGCGTACATGGCACCAGCCTTACGCATGGTGTCCTCGGTTCGCCTACATAGGCCGGTGCGGGTTATTCCACCTCCCCGCACTGGTCAGGCGACGGGGAGCATACAACCAGGTAAGGTTGGGCAGGCTCGGCGTTCAAGGGAGCCAGTACGCCTGCACGGTCCGGTATTTCCGGCGCCACCTCCCCGCCCCAACCCAGTACCACCAGTGTCTAAACCACGCACCAAGCCTCCTGTGTGTCCCCAGAGTCCTGTGCGTCCTGTTGCTGCTCCCCGCACTAGCCCTGAGATGCGTGTCCCCAGCCCGGTGCCACCAGTCCCGGCACCACGCACCAGGCCTACAGTGCGCCTCAGCCGGCAGGAGTCTGCCGTCTGCACAGCGATGACTGAACTGCCCGTCTGCCAAGCGCCATCTGAGCCATCCGTCTCCCCAGCGCCATCTGAGCCATCCGTCTCCCCAGCGCCATCTGAGCCATCCGTCTCCCCAGCGCCATCTGAGCCATCCGTCTCCCCAGCGCCATCTGAGCCATCCGTCTGCAATGAGCCTGCAAAGCCGCCCGTCTGCCATGAGCCTGCAAAGCCGCCCGTCTGCCATGAGCCTACTGAGCCGTCCGCCAGACAGGAGCCGCTAGAGCCGCCAGCCAGACAGGAGCCGCTAGAGCCGTCCGTCAGACAGGATCTGCCAGAGCCGCCAACCAGACAGGATCTGCCAGAGCCGCCAACCAGACAGGATCTGCCAGAGCCGCCAACCAGACAGGATCTGCCAGAGCCGCCAACCAGACAGGATCTGCCAGAGCCGCCAACCAGACAGGATCTGCCAGAGCCGCCAACCAGACAGGAGCAGCCAGATCAGTCAGCCAGCCATGAGCAGCCAGATCCGTCAGCCAGCCATGAGCAGCCAGATCCGTCAGCCAGCCATGAGCAGCCAGATCCGTCAGCCAGCCATGAGCAGCCAGATCCGTCAGCTAGCCATGAGCAGCCAGATCCGTCAGCTAGCCATGAGCAGCCAGATCCGTCAGCTAGCCATGAGCAGCCAGATCCGTCAGCTAGCCATGAGCAGCCAGATCCGTCAGTTAGCCATGAGCAGCCAGATCCGTCAGTTAGCCATGAGCAGCCAGATCCGTCAGCTAGCCATGAGCAGCCAGATCCGTCAGCTAGCCATGAGCAGCCAGATCCGTCAGCTAGCCATGAGCAGCCAGATCCGTCAGCTAGCCATGAGCAGCCAGATCCGTCAGCCAGCCATGAGCAGCCAGATCCGTCAGCCAGCCATGAGCAGCCAGATCCGTCAGCCAGCCATGAGCAGCCAGATCCGTCAGCCAGCCATGAGCAGCCAGATCCGTCAGCCAGCCATGAGCAGCCAGATCCGTTAGCCAGCCATGAGCAGCCAGATCTGTCAGCCAGCCATGGGCCGTCCCTCAGTCCGGAGCTGCAGTCCCTCAGTCCGGAGCTGCCATTCCTCAGTCCGGAGCTGCCATTCCTCAGTCCGGAGCTGCCATTCCTCAGTCCGGAGCTTCCCCTTATCCTGGTGCTGCCCCTTACCCTGGTACTGCCCCTTACCCTGGTACTGCCCCTGACCCTGGTACTGCCCCTGACCCTGGTACTGCCCCTGACCCTGGTACTGCCCCTTAGTCCGGAGCTGCCCCTTAGTCCGGAACTGCCCCTTAATGCAATGGGGTTAATGTGGAGGGGGGTCATTTGGAGGAAGCCTAGGAGGTGGTTAGGGACTGTGGTGACGTGGGGACCACAACCAGAGCCGGAGCCGCCACCGTGGATGGAAGCCCACCCAGACCCTCCCCTAGACTGTGTAATGGTGCGCCCGGAGTTCGCACCTTAAGGGGGGGGTTATGTCACGCCCTGGCCTTAGTATTCTTTGTTTTCTTTATTATTTTAGTTAGGTCAGGGTGTGACATGGGGAATGTTTGTGTTTTGTTGGTTTTGGGTGTTTTTTATGGTAAAGGGGTTGTTGGGTATAGTATATGGGTTTGTGTGGAGTACATGTGTCTAGTGTTGTCTATGTGATACGTTTGTAGCCAGTGTGTGCACATCGTTGTTTAGCTTCACGATCGTTTTCTTGTTTTGTTTAGTGTTTAAGTGTTTTTGTTTCGTGTGCCTTCTTCGTTAATAAAAAGGAGATGGCTTATTTTCCTAAAGCTGCGTTTTGGTCCGTCAATCCACCACACGATCGTGACAATGACATCAAAGTATATTTTTCATCATGCACAATTCAACACTAGAAAATTGACTTCTTGGTCTGGGATTAGCGATGTTAGCGGTGAACCGTTAATCAGTTAGCCCCTGAAAAAAAAATATTTGACCTGTCTATAAGTTAATTTGCATAATGTTGAGGAATTAAAATGGCGCCTGTGTATTTTTGTTAGTCGTCATGCATCTTATTTATCACACGCGCATGCAGAGCCTGGTTTGAGGAGAGGAATAGTCTACCACCTGTCAGACAGCATACAGAGTAGCTCCAGAGTAGCTCCAGCTGGATGCAGTATAATGTAACGTGAGCTGGAGGCAGTATAATGTAACGTGAGCTGGAGGCAGTATAATGTAACGTGAGCTGGAGGCAGTATAACGTAACGTGCGCTGGAGACAGTATAATGTAACGTGAGCTGGAGGCAGTATAATGTAACGTGAGCTGGAGGCAGTATAATGTAACGTGAGCTGGAGGCAGTATAATGTAACGTGAGCTGGAGGCAGTATAACGTAACGTGAGCTGGAGGCAGTATAACGTAACGTGAGCTGGAGGCAGTATAATGTAACATGAGCTGGAGGCAGTATAATGTAACATGAGCTGGAGGCAGTATAATGTAACATGAGCTGGAGGCAGTATAATGTAACGCGAGCTGGAGGCGGTATAACGTAACGTGCGCTGGAGGCAGTATAACGTAACGTGAGCTGGAGGCAGTATAACGTAACGTGAGCTGGAGGCAGTATAATGTAACGTGAGCTGGAGGCGGTATAATGTGAGCTGGAGGCAGTATAATGTAACGTGAGCTGGAGGCAGTATAATGTAACGTGAGCTGGAGGCAGTATTGTGTAACGTGAGCTGGAGGCAGTATAACGTAACGTGAGCTGGAGGCAGTATAATGTAACGTGAGCTGCAGGCAGTATAATGTAACGTGAGCTGGAGGCAGTATAATGTAACGTGCGCTGGAGGCAGTATAACGTAACATGAGCTGGAGGCAGTATAACGTAACGTGAGCTGGAGGCAGTATAATTGTTTGAAACCTGAATGTTTTACTTTTCTTCAAATAAAGAGGCATCTCTTACCTTGCTTCAAAGTAGCCTTGAGAAAATCCGTCCATAGAAACGGGGAGGTAATTATTTTATAAAGACTTTCTCATGCCGTTAACCAACATTTCTCTCCTGTTCTATTGGTTTTCATGTCAACTTTCTTTTGTTGTCCAGCAGCCCAAGGCACAATCCTAGTCATATTAGCAACCCATCCTAGTTGTCGTTATTGTAACAGTATAACTTTAAACCGTCCCCTCGCCCCGACACGGGCGCGAACCAGGGACCCTCTGCACACATCAACAACGGTCACCCACGAAGCAACCCATCCTAGTTGTCGCTATTACCAGCCCAAGGCACAATCCTAGTCATATTTAGCAACCCATCCTAGTTGTCACTATTAGATTCCCCCTCTTTGTAATTTTCTCTAACAGAGATGTTCAACTGCTCACATTAGATGTGCTGTTTAGAACGGTCCACTAATGTTTGAAAAGGAGGTTTTATTATCTGTTTTATGACAGGAGTCGTTCCATAATAGACAATAGCCTTTTGACAGGAAGACATAGGCCTGCTATTGTTGCTTGTTTCCATGAAGCTCTTAACTGTCCGGTCCTTGTATAGTATCAGAGAGGACGAGGCCAAGCGAGAGGTTTCACACTCTTGACTAAATCTGTCCAGAAATAAGTCTATGGGCTTATTTTGGTCCTAAGCTGCCTTCCGGCATTGTTATGCAGGAAAGATAAGCATCTCGTCATTGTTTACAGATCTCTGATAGTATTTCCTGTTGGTCACATCATTTTACTGTTTAGGAAAAAACTCCAATTGTAACCGTTTGTTGACCTGTAAATGAGGGTCAGTTTGTTGGCAGCAAAAATGTACTGAAATTTGAATCCCAAGGTTTAGGCTTACAGCTGCATTGGCCAATTGGCTCGTTCCTTGCGCTAATTTGTTTAGCCACCAATGGATCATGCTGTATCAATGTCTCCATAGGGCAGAGGCTCGTGACCTCACATTAGTTGACTTTTACCTTCTACATTTTTATCATTTGAATTCAGATTTTTAACCAATTTTTGAATTAAAACAGTTCCACAAAAATGTGCATATTAAAATCATAACAGCAACGCAGAACTGTAGAACTGGTAGGATAAATTGTAAACTTCCCCAAACTTGAAACTCACGCACCGCCGAGGAAGTCTTTATAAAATAATTGACTCTACATTTCCATGTCTGGATTTTAGCTCTAGGCTACAATGAAGCAAGGTAAGACATGCCTCACATCAAATGTATTTATAAAGCCCTTCTTACATCAGCTGATGTCTCAAAGTGCTATACAGAAACCCAGCCTAAAACCCCAAACAGCAAGCAATGCAGGTGAAGAATCAAGGTGGCTAGGAAAAACTCCCTAGAAAGGCCAAAACCTAGGAAGAAACCTAGAGAGGAACCAGGCTATGAGGGGTGGCCAGTCCTCTTCTGGCTGTGCCGGGTGGAGATTATAACAGAACATGGCCAAGATGTTCAAATGTTCATAGATGACCAGCATGGTCAAATAATAATAATCACAGTAGTTGTCGAGGGTGCAGCAAGTCAGCACCTCAGGATTAAATGTCAGCGTCATAATATGAAATAAAACAATCAGGTTTCAAACTAAATGTCTATATTTGTTTGACTTCATATTCATCATCTCCAGCACCTCCCCAACATCAACATATCTGTAAATTTCTTTATCATATGTATAAATGTCTTTCTCTGTTTTGAGAAAGAGGAGCGTTTTCCAATGACATCATCGCTGTGCATCATGTGATTTTCACCAACTATGAGAAGACATCGCCTACTAATTGTTCACTAATTGGTTGGTGATGTCATTGGAAGCACTTATTTTTCTCTGTCTCCTTGACCAATAAGAGCCCAGTCAGATTACAGTGTATTTGACGGCATGCCGTTTGACAACAAAAAGCTAACTTGGACACGAGCTCTTTTCAGGAAAGATTGGGATTTCCCCTTTAATCCCCTTAGGCACTAAATACTTGGCACACAAACACACACAAGGGCGAAATATTGAATTAATTTGATGAAGTGGACTGTATGTTTTATCAATCAAATGTATTTATATGTTTTAGAGCGATGTTCCAAATGCCTGAATCACAAGAATCAGGGTTTGTCTTGTTGGTCTCGTCTCTTTCAACTCCTTCAGTGCTGTGCTCTCGCACACAGACACCAAGCCCCTCCCCCTGCCACTCACAGAAACGAGCTCCTCCCCCTGCCACTCACAGACACCAAGCCCCTCCCCCTGCCACACACAGACACCAAGCCCCTCCCCCTGCCACACACAGACACCAAGCCCCTCCCCCTGCCACTCACAGACACCAAGCCCCTCCCCCTGCCACACACAGACACCAAGCCCCTCCCCCTGCCACACACAGACACCATGCCCCTCCCCCTGCCACTCACAGACACCAAGCACCTCCCCCTGCCACACACAGACACCAAGCCCCTCCCCCTGCCACACACAGACACCAAGCCCCTCCCCCTGCCACACACAGACACCAAGCCCCTCCCCCTGCCACACACAGACACCAAGCCACTCCCCCTGCCACACACAGACACCAAGCCCCTCCCCCTGTCACACACAGACACCAAGCCCCTCCCCCTGTCACACACAGACACCATGCCACTCCCCCTGCCTCTCACAGACACCAAGCCACTCCCCCTGCCCTCACAGCAACAGAGACTGTTATGGGTTACTGTGTGTAGATTTATGATTTAAGATAACTGTTGTCAGAGAGGAAGAAGTTTCAACTCACTATTTGAGTTTTGGTTCAACAGAATCGGTCGATTCCCCTTCTACCGATACCCTTTTTAATGACTCAACAACCAACATTTAGAACAGTACAGACCCTACTAAAATGACAGTATCAATTAACGTGTCTGTGGAAAATGAATGCTGTTTCTGTTGCTCGGCTCGCAGCAGTTTAGCCTGACCGTTATGTTCTAGCTGTCTAGTCTGTGTTTTATAAGTGTGCAATGAGCATAAAAATACGTATGTATATCAGGATTTGGCAACTCATTCTGAGAAATAATCATTTTATCCAGGTAGGCCCTTGATTTTAACATCTAAACCAGTGGTCACCAACTGGTCGATCACCATCGACTGGTTGATCTCCAAGGCATTACTAGTCGATCACCACCGACTGGTTGATCTCCAAGGCATTACTAGTCGATCACCATCGACTGGTTGATCTCCAAGGCATTCCTAGTCGATCACCATCGACTGGTTGATCTCCAAGGCATTACTAGTCGATCACCATCGACTGGTTGATCTCCAAGGCATTACTAGTCGATCACCATCGACTGGTTAATCTCCAAGGCATTCCTAGTCGATCACCATCGACTGGTTGATCTCCAAGGCATTCCTAGTCGATCACCATCGACTGGTTGATCTCCAAGGCATTCCTAGTCGATCACCATCGACTGGTTGATCTCCAAGGCATTCCTAGTCGATCACCATCGACTGGTTGATCTCCAAGGCATTCCTAGTCGATCACCATCGACTGGTTGATCTCCAAGGCATTCCTAGTCGCTCACCATCGACTGGTTGATCTCCAAGGCATTCCTAGTCAATCACCATCGACTGGTTTATCTCCAAGGCATGCCTAGTCGATCACCAAACATTTCTGTAAAAACAAAACAATGATAGAGCCTTGCATTCCTATTTTGTATATATTTTTGGTGCTGTTGACGGTAGGTGCACTTGATTCAACAGCCCTGTTGGCAGTAGGTGCACTTGATTCAACAGCCCTGTTCCTGAAGGTAGAATTCCGCCTACCCGGCAGGCCCAGATAGCCAATCAAGTTCACCTACAGGCCTACAGCTGGCCAATGAGATATCTCAGATCACTGTGTCTATTTCCTTGACCCGTAGACTGTAAAAAGAAGCATCGAACGCACAGCAAAGTTGATACTGTGAGATTTAAAAATGTTTAAAGACTAGAGATATTCAACAAATACAGCAAGGAGCTGCTGTTTTTATGTTAAAGTAGTTATTCAGCACTGGTAACACTGTTCAACACTTTTATAAGCCATAAACTGTCTCCCTACTTCCACTCACGCTACAACCAGCACTGCAGCTGAAATGAATGAGTATTGTAAAGAGTTTTGATTTTGTTTGCGATTGAAGTTTGCGTTTTTATTTTTAGCGGCTTGTCTTTTTTAAATGTTTTTTTTTAGTAATATTTCACTTTATCTGGATATCGGATAAACGACATGAATTGGTGCATGAGGCAGAAATAACGCAGTGCGATTTGAGTTTTCAATCAATCAATTTTATTTTATATAGCCCTTCGTACATCAGATAATATCTCGAAGTGCTGTACAGAAACCCAGCCTAAAACCCCAAACAGCTAGAATGCAGGTGTAGAAGCACGGTGGCTAGGAAAAACTCCCTAGAAAGGCCAAGTTTTGCCATCAGATGGAAGACTGTGTCAGCCTTTTCTCAGCAGAGAGAAGAAGGGCAGAGGGACGGTGAGTCAGGTGAGAGGCAGCCTCACCACTGCTCCCTCCCTCAGACTGACCATCAGCTGGAAGACTGTGGCCCCTTTTCTCAGCAGAGGGAGAGGAGAGTCCCGTGTGGCTCAGTTGGTAGAGCATGGCGCTTGCAACGCCAGGGTTGTGGGTTCAATTCCCACGGGGGGACCAGGATGAATATGTATGAACTTTCCAATTTGTAAGTTGCTCTGGATAAGAGCGTCTGCTAAATGACTTAAATGTAAAGGAGAGGGACGGTGAGAGGCAGCCTAACCACTGCTCCCTCCCTTCAGACTGACCATCAGATGGAAGACAGCAGTCAGCTGTGCCTCACAAGTAAAAAAACAAATTATATATTACCGGTGTGATAATTTACCAAAAATGTTTTAATATAATTTCTAAATGGTCTGAGAAGAAAAACATTGGCAGGGCATTTCAAGTATAGCCAATATGCAGAGATAATGTATTGGGTCTACAGCCTACTGTGTATAGCCAATATGGAACGATAATGTATTGGGTCTATAGCCTACTGAGTATAGCCAATATACAGGGATAATGTATTGGGCCTACACCCTACTGCACAAACCCCATTGCTACAGTACTGTTTTTAATTGGTTAATGTTGCAAAGGCTTAAGTTTGTTAAGTAATTCCCCCAAACATCAGAGCGGTAGATCTTGCATTTTGACTCAGTGATCTTAACTCAGAAGATGATGATGACCTCTGACCTAAACAAAGTAAACATGATGTTCAAACAGCTGGAGGAGGACAGAAGGGTGAATTGTAAACGCGACAATAGCTGCGTCTATATTATGTTTTTGATTGCCCCAACGAATGTTTAAGTGAGTCTTTCCTCTCACATCTCTGTCAATAGCTAGAAAGACGTTTTCGTCTGTGGTCTTTTATTAGGATCCCCATGAGCTGTTCCGAAAGCAGCAGCTACTCATCCTGGTGCCTGCAGTGGACGGCAGCGTAGCCTAGTGGTTAGAGCGTTGGACTAGTAACCGTAAAGGTTGCAAGTTCAAATCCCCGAACTGACAAGGTACAACTCTGTCGTTCTGCCCCTGAACAAGGAAGTTAACCCACTGTTCCTAGGCTGTCATTGTAAATAAGAATTTGTTCTTAACTGACTTGCCTAGTTAAATAAAACATGTGTTTCAACCATGACAGTTTACTATCTAAGGTAACGCCAAGTAATTTAGTCTCCTCAACTTATTCAACAGCCTCACAATTCATTACCAGATCATAGTTTCTAGAACTTAGTTTTAGAGATGTTCAGGACCAGTTTATTACTGGCTACCCATTCCAAAGAATACTGCAACTCTTTGTTAAGGGTTTCAGTGACTTCATTAGCTGTGGTTGCTGATGGATATATGGTTGAATCATCAGCATACATGGACACGCATGCTTGTTTAATGCCAGTGGCAGGTCATTGGTAAAAATAGAAAAGAGTAGAGGGCCTAGAGAGCTGCCTTGCGGTACACCACACTTTATTTACATGTTTGACATTAGAGAGGCTTCCATTAAAGAAAACCGTTTGAGTTCTATTAGATAGATAGCTCTGAATCCACGATATGGCAAAGGTTGAAAAGCCATAAAACATGAGTTCTCAACAACATGTTATGGTCAATAATATCAGAGGCTGCACTGAAATCTAACAGTACAGCTCCCACAATCGTATTATTATCATTTTCTTTCAACCAATCATCAGTCATTTGTGTCAGTGCAATACATGTTGAGTGCCCTTCTCTGTAAGCATGCTGAAAGTCTGTTTATTTGTTCACAGAGAAATGGGATTGTATTTGGTCAAACATAATTTGTTCCAACAGTTTGCTAAGAGCTGGCAGCAAGCTGATAGGTCTGCTGTTGGAACCAGTAAAAGCCGCTTTACCACTCTTGGGTAGCGGAATTATTTTGGCTTCCCTCCAGGCCAGAGGACAAATACTTTCCTCTAGGCTCAGATTAAAAAAGATGACAGATATGAGTGGCTATAGAGTCAGTTACCATCTTCAGTAGCTTCCATCTAAGTTGTCAATGCCAGGAAGTTTGTAATTATTGATCAATAACAATAACTCTTCCACCTCTCCCACACTAACTTTACAAAATTCAAAAAATTCAAAATTCAAAAAATTCAAATTCAAACAAAATTCAAAGCAAGAGACATAAGCATACATTCAGCAGTCCAGTAATCAGTTGGTGTGTGTGTGTGTGTGTGTGTGTGTGTGTATGCGGGCGTGCTTGCGTGCGTGCGTGTGTTTGCTGCGGGGTTGAAGCTACGAAACCCCTAGGCTCTCTCATCCCTTCCAGGCTCCTGGGAGGAAAGAAGAGAGGGTGGACAGTGAGTCTGTCATAGTGGATGTAAGCGATATCCCCACGTGCTCTGGCAGCTTTCATGGCTGGGATCAGTTCTATCCTCTTCTGGCGCACAGCTTCAGGATAGTCCTCGTTGAGGAAGATATACGTTCCTCTCAAGTTCTTGGCTCTTTCCAGAACAGCTACCTTGTCCTTGAACCTCAGGAACTTTATCACTTTCGACCTGGGCCTGTCACCCGGGCCGGTGGTGGGTTTTCCAGTTCTATGGGTGTGCTCCACCTCAGTCTTCCTGTGAACCATCTTCCGTTTCTCAGACTCGGTCCAGGTCTCATGTGAAATTCCGTCCACAGCCATGTTGTTCCGCCTTGATTGTCCCCTCGAGATAATCTGATTTCTCCGTCATGGATTCACACACAGAATTGATGTTCTCTCTCTCAATGACTTACAGATTGTTGTCATCTTGCCGTTCTCCCGTTGAAACTCATCGATCTGACCCTGGGAGAACTGCAAACTGTTCTTCAGGTCCGGGACCTCTCTGTTCTCCCGTTTAAACTCATCGATCTGACCCTGGGAGAACTGCAAACTGTTCTTCAGGTCCTGGACCTCTCTGTTCTCCTGTTTCAACTCATCGATCTGACCCTGGGAGAACTGCAAACTGTTCTTCAGGTCCTGGACCTCTCTGTTCTCCCGTTTAAACTCATCGATCTGACCCTGGGAGAACTGCAAACTGTTCTTCAGGTCCGGGACCTCTCTGTTCTCCCGTTGAAACTCATCGATCTGACCCTGGGAGAACTGCAAACTGTTCTTCAGGTCCGGGACCTCTCTGGTCTCCCGTTTAAACTCATCAATCTGACCCTGGGAGAACTGCAAACTGTTCTTCAGGTCCTGAACCTTTCCATTCTTTTATTAGTTGACTCCATCAGTCAGAGTCCTGTCATCATCAGGATTATGAGTCAGAGTCCTGTCCTGTCATATTTCTCTCAAATTGTGTGTGCAAACTTGTTTAAATCCCTTTAGTGAGCATTTTATCCTTTGTCAAGATAATCCATCCACCTGATAGGTGTGGTATATCAAGAAGCTGGTTAAACAGCATGATCATTACACAGGTGCACCTTGTGCTGGGGACAATAAAAGACCACTCTAAAATGTGCAGTATTGTCACACAACACAATGCCACAGATGTCTTAAGTTTTGAGGGAGTGTGCAATTGGCATGCTGACTGCAGGAATGTCCACCATGGCTGTTGCCAGAGATTTGCATGTTAATTTCTCCAACATAAGCATTTCATTTTCTCCAACATTTCTTCTCTGTCATCTTAGAGAATTTAGCGGTACGTCCAACCAGTCATGTTGCTCCACACCAATCTCGTCAAACTATTTCTGTATGGACCTCGCTTTGCGCATGGGGGCGTTGTCATGCTGAAACAGGAAAGGGCCTTCCCCAAACTGTTGCCACAAATTCGGAAGAGCAGAATCGTCTAGAATGTCATTGTAGCTTTAAGATTTCCCTTCACTGGAACTAAGAAGCCCCTTACCAGCCCCAGACCATTATTCCTCCCCCACCAAACTTTACAGTTGTCACTATGCATTGGGGCAAGTGAAGTTATCCTGGCATCCGCCAAACCCAGATTTGTCCGTCTGACTGCCAGATGGTGAAGCTTGACTCATCACTCCAGAGAACGCGTTTCCACTGCTCCAGAGTCCAATTGCAGAGAGCTACACCACTCCATGGTGATCTTAGGCTTGTGTGTGGCTGTTCTTCCATGGAAACCCATGGAAGAAAAGTCAGGACATCTACTGTATATCACTCCATCTACACGGTCACCCACCAATTCATCCAACTAACTATTCTTCCTAAGAGAGAGAGAGCGAGAGCGAGAGAGAGAGAGAGAGAGAGAGAGAGAGAGAGCGAGAGAGAGAGAGAGAGAGAGAGAGAGAGACAGAGAGAGAGAGAGAGAGAGAGAGAGGGGATGGGAGAGAGAGAGAGAGAGAGAGAGAGAGAGAGAGAGAGAGAGAGAGAGAGAGAGAGAGAGAGAGAGAGAGAGAGAGAGAGAGAGAGAGAGAGAGGGGGGGGGGGGGGGGTGGGAGAGAGAGAGAGAGAGTGTCTGAGTGGGTTAGTCTGTCTGTCCTGGGAGGTCCGCTGGGCCACAGATCTGTCACAGGCCTGTAAAGTGATTCAGAGGCACGCTTCCCGCCTCCCGTCTCCCTCACTCCAACCTTCCTCCCTCCCTCCCTCCTCCCACCTCCCTCCCTCCTCCCGCCTGCCTGCCTCCCTCCAACCTTCCTCCCTCCCTCCCTCCTCCGTCCCTCCTGCTTCCCTCCTGCCTGCCTCCCTCCCTCCCGGCCGCCTCCCTCCTCCCTCCCTCCCTCCCTCCCTCCCTCCCGCCCGTCTCCCTCCACCCTCCCTCCCTCCCTCCCTCCCTCCAACCTCCCTCCCTCCCTCCCTCCAACCTCCCTCCCTCCCTCCCTCCCCTCCCTCCTCCGTCCCTCCTGCTTCCCTCCTGCCTGCCTCCCTCCAACCTCCCTCCCTCCCTCCTGCCCGCTTGCCTCCCTCCCTCCCGCCCGCCTGCCTCCTCCCTCCTCCCTCCCTCCCTCCCTCCCGCCTGCACGCTGAAATAAAGGAGAGAGAAAGAGGTGAGGAGGAGGAAAACATGAGGTAAATAACTGGTCAGCTCATTCATTAATCAGAGAGGTAAACAGTCGTTCCTCTGACACCTGGCGGGGTTAAAGCTCGGGACACCGGGGTAATTATGGCCCTTTTTACTCCCCTAACTACCCCCCCCCCCCAACCCGCCCCAACCTGCTCCGCACAGCCACTCACATGAAAGCGTGTGATTAGAAAGGAAATGGGAATTAGCAGAAACATTTGGGGAAGGCTGTCTCAACTTAGCTGGTAGCGGAGTGAGGGAAAGGGGAGAGAGGGGGAGGAGGGGAGGAAAGGTAGGCGAGTAGAGGCCTGATTGGAGTGTACCCCAGGGGAGGGAGGGGGGCGATGAGGGGGTCCAGGGGTCAGCTCTACACCAAATTAGTAGTGTCTGTTATTGGAAACCTAAATAAAACGACAGCAGCAGCTTATTTCAGCTACAGAGCCCCCCCCCCGGCCGTCTCGGCAGAAAGCGCTGGGAGGCCGTGGCACAGTTAGTGGTTTGTTTGCTTTTAGACTGAAATATGGCCATAATTCATAGCTTTCAAACCGTTTCATTGGGAAGATGTATGGCATGGCTGGGCTGGAGTGGGTAACTGTAACATATGATACGGCAATCTGTTACCCAAGAAGCCAGTTAGGCAAGCTATCTGCTGTATGAGGCTGGACAACAGTCAGGATACCAGGCAGTAACAGAACAGGACAGAGGATACCAGACAGTAACAGAACAGGACAGAGGATACCAGACAGTAACAGAACAGGACAGAGGATACCAGACAGTAACAGAACAGGACAGGACAGAGGATACCAGACAGTAACAGGACAGGACAGAGGATACCAGACAGTAACAGAACAGGACAGGACAGAGGATACCAGACAGTAACAGGACAGGACAGAGGATACCAGACAGTAACAGAACAGTCAGGACAGAGGATACCAGACAGTAACAGAACAGAACAGAGGATACCAGACAGTAACAGAACAGGACAGAGGATACCAGACAGTAACAGAACAGGACAGAGGATACCAGACAGTAACAGAACAGGACAGAGGATACCAGACAGTAACAGAACAGGACAGAGGATACCAGACAGTAACAGAACAGGACAGAGGATACCAGACAGTAACAGAACAGGACAGAGGATACCAGGCAGTAACAGAACAGGACAGAGGATACCAGACAGTAACAGAACAGGACAGAGGATACCAGACAGTAACAGAACAGGACAGAGGATACCAGACAGTAACAGAACAGGACAGAGGATACCAGGCAGTAACAGAACAGGACAGAGGATACCAGACAGTAACAGAACAGGACAGAGGATACCAGGCAATAACAGAACAGGACAGAGGATACCAGACAGTAACAGAACCGGACATAGGATACCAGACAGTAACAGTCAGGACAGAGGATACCAGACAGTAACAGAACAGGACAGAGGATACCAGACAGTAACAGAACAGGACAGAGGATACCAGACAGTAACAGAACAGGACAGAGGATACCAGACAGTAACAGAACAGGACAGAGGATACCAGACAGTAACAGAACAGGACAGAGGATACCAGACAGTAACAGAACAGGACAGAGGATACCAGACAGTAACAGAACAGGACAGAGGATACCAGACAGTAACAGAACAGGACAGAGGATACCAGACAGTAACAGAACAGTCATATAGTGTTCTATATAAGGGGCACATAGAGGGTGTAGGACACCTCTACCATGTCAGATATAGAGTTTACATGTCTTTGGAGATAGCAACCCAATATTACACTTTATATAAAGTCACAGAAGACTGAAATATTACAAAACGGTTTCACATAGAAACACTCAATTTTCATCAGTTAAAAAATAAATAAATGTTTATTAATTATGATATTAGGAAACATAACATTCTACCCATGAGGTCATTTGACTGCAGGAAAGGGTCATTTAAACTTCCATCTATACACATTTAAATGGGCATATCTTCCATTGTTCCCCAACACGGACTGGCTAAACGTCCCTGTGCTATTCTGTTCAATAAACAAAACACATCCATTTCTCCATGTTTAGAACACAGACCATGAGGAATGATACTCTACTCTCAGACCACAGAGGAATGATACTCTACTCTCAGACCACAGAGGAATGATACTCTACTCTCAGACCATGAGGAATGATACTCTACTCTCAGACCACAGAGGAATGATACTCTACTCTCAGACCACAGAGGAATGATACTCTACTCTCAGACCACAGAGGAATGATACTCTACTCTCAGACCACAGAGGAATGATACTCTACTCTCAGACCATGAGGAATGATACTCTACTCTCAGACCATGAGGAATGATACTCTACTCTCAGACCATGAGGAATGATACTCTACTCTCAGACCACAGAGGAATGATACTCTACTCTCAGACCACAGAGGAATGATACTCTACTCTCAGACCATGAGGAATGATACTCTACTCTCAGACCACAGAGGAATGATACTCTACTCTCAGACCACAGAGGAATGATACTCTACTCTCAGACCACAGAGGAATGATACTCTACTCTCAGACCACAGAGGAATGATACTCTACTCTCAGACCACAGAGGAATGATACTCTACTCTCAGACCACAGAGGAATGATACTCTACTCTCAGACCACAGAGGAATGATACTCTACTCTCAGACCACAGAGGAATGATACTCTACTCTCAGACCACAGAGGAATGATACTCTACTCTCAGACCATGAGGAATGATACTCTACTCTCAGACCATGAGGAATGATACTCTACTCTCAGACCATGAGGAATGATACTCTACTCTCAGACCACAGAGGAATGATACTCTACTCTCAGACCATGAGGAATGATACTCTACTCTCAGACCACAGAGGAATGATACTCTACTCTCAGACCACAGAGGAATGATACTCTACTCTCAGACCACAGAGGAATGATACTCTACTCTCAGACCACAGAGGAATGATACTCTACTCTCAGACCACAGAGGAATGATACTCTACTCTCAGACCACAGAGGAATGATACTCTACTCTCAGACCACAGAGGAATGATACTCTACTCTCAGACCACAGAGGAATGATACTCTACTCTCAGACCACAGAGGAATGATACTCTACTCTCAGACCACAGAGGAATGATACTCTACTCTCAGACCACAGAGGAATGATATTCTACTCTCAGACCATGAGGAATGATACTCTACTCTCAGACCACAGAGGAATGATACTCTACTCTCAGACCACAGAGGAATGATACTCTACTCTCAGACCACAGAGGAATGATACTCTACTCTCAGACCACAGAGGAATGATATTCTACTCTCAGACCATGAGGAATGATACTCTACTCTCAGACCACAGAGGAATGATACTCTACTCTCAGACCACAGAGGAATGATACTCTACTCTCAGACCACAGAGGAATGATACTCTACTCTCAGACCATGAGGAATGATACTCTACTCTCAGACCACAGAGGAATGATACTCTACTCTCAGACCACAGAGGAATGATACTCTACTCTCAGACCATGAGGAATGATACTCTACTCTCAGACCATGAGGAATGATACTCTGGACTTGCCGTGTGTAGGTTCAGTCCCTGCCAGCCCTCCGTTGCGTACCTAATGGCACCCTATTCCCTATATAGTGCACTACTTTTGACCAGGGCCCTATTCCCTATGTAGTGCACTACTTTTGACCAGGGGCCCATAGCGAATAGGTTAACATTTGGGACACGACCCCGCTGTTCTCTAACATGATCTAAATAAAAGTATTCTGTATTAAATAATGACAGTGTTTTTACTAATGATCTAAATAAAAATTATGACAGAT
>NC_074682.1:62214728-62224728 GCF_029448725.1 Salvelinus fontinalis | reverse complement strand
ATAACCTCCACATTGACTCAGTACCGTAATACCCTGTATATAGCCTCCACATTGACTCTGTACCGGTACCCCCCTGTATATAGCCTCCACATTGACTCTGTACCGGTACCCCCCTGTATATAGCCTCCACATTGACTCTGTACCGTAACACCCTGTATATAGCCTCCACATTGACTCTGTACCGTAAAACCCTGTATATAGCCTCCACATTGACTCTGTACCGTAACACCCTGTATATAGCCTCCACATTGACTCTGTACCGTAACACCCTGTATATAGCCTCCACATTGACTCTGTACCGGTACCCCCTGTATATAGCCTCCACATTGACTCTGTACCGGTACCCCCTGTATATAGCCTCCACATTGACTTTTACCAGTACCCCCTGTATATAGCCTCCACATTGACTCTGTACCGGTACACCCTGTATATAGCCTCCACATTGACTCTGTACCGGTACCCCCTGTATATAACCTCCACATTGACTCTGTACCGGTACCCCCTGTATATAGCCTCCACATTGACTCTGTACCGGTACCCCCCTGTATATAGCCTCCACATTGACTCTGTACCGTAACACCCTGTATATAGCCTCCACATTGACTCTGTACCGGTACCCCCTGTATATAGCCTCCACATTGACTCTGTACCGGTACCCCCTGTATATAGCCTCCACATTGACTCTGTACCGGTACCCCCTGTATATAGCCTCCACATTGACTCTGTACCGGTACACCCTGTATATAGCCTCCACATTGACTCTGTACCGGTACCCCCTATATATAACCTCCACATTGACTCTGTACCGGTACCCCCTGTATATAGCCTCCACATTGACTCTGTACCGGTACCCCCTGTATATAGCCTCCACATTGACTCTGTACCGGTACACCCTGTATATAGCCTCCACATTGACTCTGTACCGGTACCCCCTGTATATAGTCTCCACATTGACTCTGTATCGGTACCCCTGTATATAGTCTCCACATTGACTCTGTACCGGTACCCCCTGTATAAAGCCTCGCTATTGTTATTTTACTGCTGCTCTTTAATTATTTGTTACTCTTATTTGTTATTGTTTATTTTAAATCTGCATTGTTGGTTAGGGCTTGTAAGTAAGCCTTTCACTGTAAGGTCTGTAAAGTCACTGTTGTATTCGCCGCATATTTGATTCGATGGAGTTAAAGGGTGGGTGAAGGACAATATTTTTTACCTTTATTTTACTAAGCAAGTCAGTTAGGAAAATAATAATTTGTACCTGATTTTTATTTACAATGACGACCCACCGAACAGTGGGTTAAACTGCCTTGTTCAGGGGCAGAACAACATTTTTTTTTTACTTGTCAGCTCAGGGGATTCGATCCAGCCATTTTTCAGTTACTGGCTCAACGCTTTAACCACTAGGCTACCTGCCACCCCACTTTAATATATGTATTCCTGCTCGTTTGCTACATCTGCTGGCCAGGAGAGAGAGGATGGCCCGGAAGGATAAGAGCCTCATTACACACATCTGAATTTAATTAGCTTGGACGTTGGGTGGTGGCTGTTTTAACCTGGCCTTGACCAGATCTGTTTTGGGGTCTGGAGCAGCAAGAGCTGACCAGGCAGGGCCCTCCAATACTGGGAGGGATGTCGAACACAACTGGGTGTTACTTGGCTGTAGACCTGACCCAAGTAAGGACAAGCTTGTTGAATGTCTGTTTTATTTGTTGGATACGCCGGTAAACAGCTTAGCTGTCCGGTAGCAGGGATGGACCGGAAGACTCGTGTAGAAAGGCTCAAAGACGAGCTAAGGGTTTAGCTGTCCGGTAGCAGGGATGGACCGGACGACTCGTGTAGAAAGGCTCAAAGACGAGCTAAGGGTTTAGCTGTCCGGTAGCAGGGATGGACCGGACGACTCGTGTAGAAAGGCTCAAAGACGAGCTAAGGGTTTAGCTGTCCGGTAGCAGGGATGGACCGGACGACTCGTGTAGAAAGGCTCAAAGACGAGCTAAGGGTTTAGCTGTCCGGTAGCAGGGATGGACCGGATGACTCGTGTAGAAAGGCTCAAAGACGAGCTAAGGGTTTAGCTGTCCGGTAGCAGGGATGGACCGGAAGACTCGTGTAGAAAGGCTCAAAGACGAGCTAAGGGTTTAGCTGTCCGGTAGCAGGGATGGACCGGAAGACTCGTGTAGAAAGGCTCAAAGACGAGCTAAGGGTTTAGCTGTCCGGTAGCAGGGATGGACTGGAAGACTCGTGTAGAAAGGCTCAAAGACGAGCTAAGGGTTTAGCTGTCCGGTAGCAGGGATGGACTGGAAGACTCGTGTAGAAAGGCTCAAAGACGAGCTAAGGGTTTAGCTGTCCGGTAGCAGAGATGGACCGGAAGACTCGTGTAGAAAGGCTCAAAGACGAGGGTTTTATCGTTCTCCAGCGCTGTGGCACATTCTGTTGCTTTCCCTGAATAAAAGTCCTGGGTCGTTTTCCCTGGAGAAAGGTCCATTTTTGTCTACAGTTTGTGTTACTTCACACTCTCGTCAGTTGTTGACCAGCTCGCCCCCCCCCCCCCCCGACCGCTAGAGGAGTCATTTGAGATGCAGACTAGATAAGGTAGTCAAGGTCTGTCAGATGGACCATCCAATGGTGAATCAGTTAAGATACTAAGAAGATGAATAAATGAATCGTGTCATTGACATTTTTTTTTTTTTCTCTTGCTCTGCCTGTCTCTCTCTTCTCTCACTCCCTATTTCTCTCTCTTTTCTCCCTCCCTCCCCCCCCCATCTCTCCTCTCTATCTGTTTCTCATAGAGTTTGGCAGACTAAGAGGCCATCTGCCTGGCTCAGGCCCAGCCTGTGATGAATGGAGAACTGCACTTACCATCCTCATAGAGAAGTTGGGTTTTTTTATGGGAAAGTTTACAAGTGCTGCTAATAAATAAATCCTCAAGTGCACTTAAACTGACAGGGGTGTGGATTTAAATGTCTGAGCGGTATTGGACCAGGGTTGTGGGCGAGGGTAACTGGCAAGGAGGGTAAAATTCTAGATCTGGGCTGTGTCCCAAATTGTACTTGTTTTAACCCGGGTCCATGAGGGTTAGGGGGCCATTTGGGACTCAATCCCAGTCAAGGTGTGAGAACACCTTACTGTTCTGTATAGGCAGGCAGATGACAGTGACAAATCAACAGTTAGTATTTTTTAAACCTGCAGTCTTGGTCTGTAAGTTTTTGTAATATTCCAACAGCTTGTCATTCTCAAACGTTTTCCTTGGTTGCATGGGTTGGAACTGGTTCAGGGAACAGAACTGAAAATGACTGCATTATTTGAGGAATAGAACCCAGACCAGGAACGAAAGTTTCGTGAAAGTAACCGTTATTTTAAATGCATGGGAACCATTTAATAACTTTATTTTATGTCCCAAGCATTTTTTTTCCCAGTCCCCTAAAAAAAATCGCAACAAAGTGCCAATGCAAAGCCCTCACTTTGTCACTCAGAAATGTATTCCAGTGTCTACCTGCCAGCTGGAAATCTTTGTTTGTTTGTTTGTTTGTTTGTGTGTGTGTGTGTGTGTGTGTGTGTGTGTGTGTGTGTGTGTGTGTGTGTGTGTGTGTGTGTGTGTGTGTGTGTGTGTGTGTCTGTGTCTGTGTCTGTGTCTGTGTCTGTGTCTGTGTGTGTGTGTGTGTGTGTGTGTGTGTGTGTGTGTGTGTGTGTGTGTGTATGTGTGTGTGTGTGTGTGTGTGTGTGTGTGTGTGTGTGTGTGTGTGTGTGTGTGTGTGTGTGTGTGTGTGTGTGTGTATGCGTGCGTGTGTGTGTAGGCTACCTACTCCTCCCTTCTGAAGCAGGTTTTCTTCAACTGACAACTTTAGAAGCACGATTCAGAAATTAGGGTGAGATGTTTAAAATAGGTCACTTCTTTTTTTTTTGTTGAGCTAAATGTAAAACTTTTTCAATTTCAGAGGTTTAGAAAGGAACAATATAAACCTGTACTTTTTGGGGGGTTCGAACTGTTTCAGAGCTTTATTTTTCTGTTGGGAACAACGGAACTAAAAAAATAATGGTTCATAACTAAATGATTGGTTGTCCCCCATTTAGAACACATGGCCTAAAATCACTTTGTTCCTGGAGTGTTCCTTTACTGACGTGATGATGCCTTCTAACACCTGCTTGTTAGACTGGGGGAATGTCCCATTACGGGGCCTCTCGCTCCCTCTCTCTCTTTCTTCTTTCTCTTTCCTCTCTCTCTCGCTCCTGTCTCTCTCTCTCTCTCTCTTTCTTCTTTCTCTTTCCTCTCTCTCTCGCTCCTGTCTCTCTCTCTCTCTCTCTTTCTTCTTTCTCTTTCCTCTCTCTCTCGCTCCTTTCTCTCGCTCTCTCTCTTTCTTCTTTCTCTTTCCGCTCTCTCTCGCTCCTGTCTTTCTTCTCTCTTGCTCCTGTCTCTCTCACTTCTCTCTCGCGCTCCTTCTGTCTCCTCTCTTTCTTTCTTTCTCTCTCTCTCTCTCCTTTGTTTAGAAGTAATAACACTCGTTCTCTTCCTCTGTGTGTGTGTGTGAAGATTGATGAAGCAGCTTTCAACCAGAGGATGTGCAGGTACCAGGATGAAATATGTTCTGTATACACAAGAACATTTTATTACTCCATCAGTCAGGACTACCTCACAAATGGCACCCTGTTCCCTATATATAGTACACTACTTTTGACCAGCTTCCTATTGGCCCAGGTAAAAAAAATAAAAAATAATGCACTATATAGGGAATAGGGGGCCATTTGGAACACGCCCCAAGTTTTCTCGTCTCTGCTCTTTACGATAGACGATAACCCTAGTGTTTCACCTGACAGTGGATGAAGGCAGCAGAAATATGTCTTAGTTCAACTGGACTACGTTGTGACTAAGGCGGGGACTTTAATGTGGCGAGACTTAAAACTGTTCTAATTCACTTCTGAATTTAATGCGGGGAGACTTAAAACTGTTTTACCTCACTTCTGAATTTAATGCGGGGGAGACTTAAAACTGTTCTACCTCACTTCTGAATTTAATGTGGGGAGACTTAAAACTGTTCTAATTCACTTCTGAATTTAATGCGGGGGAGACTTAAAACTGTTCTACTTCACTTCTGAATTTAATGCGGGGGAGACTTAAAACTGTTCTACCTCACTTCTGAATTTAATGCGGGGGAGACTTAAAACTGTTCTACCTCACTTCTGAATTTAATGCGGGGGAGACTTAAAACTGTTCTACCTCACTTCTGAATTTAATGCGGGGGAGACTTAAAACTGTTCTACCTCACTTCTGAATTTAATGCGGGGGAGACTTAAAACTGTTCTACCTCACTTCTGAATTTAATGCGGGGGAGACTTAAAACTGTTCTACCTCACTTCTGAATTTCATGTGGGGAGACTTAAAACTGTTCTAATTCACTTCTGAATTTAATGCGGGGGAGACTTAAAACTGTTCTACTTCACTTCTGAATTTAATGCGGGGGAGACTTAAAACTGTTCTACCTCACTTCTGAATTTAATGCGGGGGAGACTTAAAACTGTTCTACCTCACTTCTGAATTTAATGCGGGGAGACTTAAAACTGTTCTACCTCACTTCTGAATTTAATGCGGGGGAGACTTAAAACTGTTCTACCTCACTTCTGAATTTAATGCGGGGGAGACTTAAAACTGTTCTACCTCACTTCTGAATTTCATGCGGGGAGACTTAAAACTGTTTTACCTCACTTCTGAATTTAATGCGGGGAGACTTAAAACTGTTCTACCTCACTTCTGAATTTAATGCGGGGAGACTTAAAACTGTTCTACTTCACTTCTGAATTTAATGCGGGGAGACTTAAAACTGTTCTACCTCACTTCTGAATTTAATGCGGGGAGACTTAAAACTGTTCTACCTCACTTCTGAATTTAATGCGGGGAGACTTAAAACTGTTCTACCTCACTTCTGAATTTAATGCGGGGAGACTTAAAACTGTTCTACCTCACTTCTGAATTTAATGCGGGGAGACTTAAAACTGTTCTACCTCACTTCTGAATTTAATGCGGGGAGACTTAAAACTGTTCTACCTCGCTTCTCCTGAACCACTAGGGGCGCTAACATGCTACACCATTTCTGTTCTACCCACAGAAAGGCCCTCCCTCGTCCTCCTTTCAGGAAAAAAAAAGACCATGACTCTATCTTCCTGTTTACAAACAAATATTAAAACAGGAAGTATCAGTGACACCCTCAATACGGAAGTGGTACGATGAAACAGACGCGAGGCTAAAATACTGTTTTGCTACTACAGACTGGGATATGTTCCATAGTTCATCCAATGGCATTGAGGCGTTTACCACCTCAGTCACCAGCTTCATTAATAAGTGCATCGACGACGTCATCCCCACAGTGCCCGTACGCACATATCCCAACCAGAAGCCATGGATTGCAGGCAACATCCACACTGAGCTAAAGAATGGGGCTGCCACTTACAAAGAACGGGACAAGGACATGGACACATGCAAGAAAGCCCACTACGACTTCCAACGAAACATCAAACATGCAAAAGGACAATATAGGAGGAAGGTTGCACCGGCTCCTATTGCACCGGCTCTGACGCTCATTGGATGTGGCAGGGCATGCAGATGATAACGGATTACAAAAGAAAACCAAGCCATGAGATATCCAGTGATGCATAATTCCCAAACGAGCTAAATTGCTTTTATGCTTTTATCGAGGAAAATGACACTGAGTCCTGCATGATAGTCCCTGTTGTTCTGGATGACTGTGTGATCTCCGCTCTCAATGGCCGATGTGAGCAAAACGTTAAAACAGGTTAACAATCACAAGGCCGCCGGGCCAGATGAAGTACCAGGACAAGTTCTCAGAGCATCCACAGACCACCTGGCAAGTGTCTACAGACATTTTCAATTTCTCCCTTTTTCCCAGTCGGTAATCCCAACATGTTTCAACCACCATTGGTCCTGTTCCCAATAACTCAAAGGTAATCTACCTAAATGACTCACATCTGTAATTACAGGAATAATTTGGAAGACTGGTCATCAAGTCAAATTAGTTTATTGGTCGCGTACACAGATTTGCAGATACAGCAAAATGCTTGTTTCTAGCTCCAACAATTAATATTTGTAATTACATAAAAATACACACATAATCCAGGAAAATCTAAAAATAACTTATGCAGGATGAGCCATGACTAGAATAGAGTATATTCATATAAAGTGGGTGAAATAACATATAAACATTATTAAAGTGACCAGTGTTCAATGACTATGTACATAGGGCAGCAGTCTCTAAGGTTCAGGGTAGAGTACTGGGTGGTAGCCAGCTAGTAAGAGTCTCTAAGGTTCAGGGTAGAGTAGTGGGTGGTAGCCAGCTAGTAAGAGTCTCTAAGGTTCAGGGTAGAGTACTGGGTGGTAGCCAGCTAGTAAGAGTCTCTAAGGTTCAGGGTAGAGTACTGGGTGGTAGCCAGCTAGTAAGAGTCTCTAAGGTTCAGGGTAGAGTACTGGGTGGTAGCCAGCTAGTAAGAGTCTCTAAGGTTCAGGGTAGAGTACTGGGTGGTAGCCAGCTAGTAACAGTCTCTAAGGTTCAGTACCGGGTGGTACTGACATCAACTCCATCATCCTAGACACCCTGGACCCACTCCAATTCACATACCTCCCCAACAGATCCACAGATGCACTTCCCACTGCCCTCTCCCACCTGGACGAGACGGTAAATAACTAGAATGCTGTTTATAGACTACAGTCCCCTCCAAGCTCGTCACCAAGCCGGGGACCCTGTGACTGAACCCCTCACTCTGCAACTAGAATGCTGTTTATAGACTACAGTCCCCTCCAAGCTCGTCCCCAAGCCGGGGACCCTGGGACTGTACCCCTCACTCTGCAACTAGAATGCTGTTTATAGACTACAGTCCCCTCCAAGCTCGTCACCAAGCCGGGGACCCTGTGACTGAACCCCTCACTCTGCAACTAGAATATTGTTTATAGACTACAGTCCCCTCCAAGCTCGTCACCAAGCCGGGGACCCTGGGACTCCTCACTCTGCAACTAGAATGCTGTTTATAAACTACAGTCCCCTCCAAGCTCGTCACCAAGCCGGGGACCCTGGGACTGAACCCCTCACTCTGCAACTAGAATGTTGTTTATAGACTACAGTTCCCTCCAAGCTCGTCACCAAGCCGGGGACCCTGGGACTGAACCCCTCACTCTGCAACTAGAATGTTGTTTATAGACTACAGTCCCCTCCAAGCTCGTCACCAAGCCGGGGACCCTGGGACTGAACCCCTCACTCTGCAACTAGAATGCTGTTTATAGACTACAGTCCCCTCCAAGCTCGTCACCAAGCCGGGGACCCTGGGACTGAACCCCTCAGTCTGCAACTGGATCCTGGACTTCCTGTTCGGGGCCGAGCTCCCTGTCATCCAGGACCTCTGTATCAGGTGTTGTCAGAGGAAGGCCTGAAAAGACTCTAAAATACACACTCACACACACACACTATAATTACACTCACACAGAACCCACACACATTCACATACACTACATACGCACACATACACACATACACACATACACACGTTTACAATCGTTATATGCTGCTGCTCCATTTGTTATTTTACACTTATTATTATCTATCCTGATGCCTAGTAACTTTACCCTGCCTTCATGTACATATCTACCTCAAATACCTTATTATTATCTATCCTGATGCCTAGTCACTTTACCCTGCCTTCATATACATATCTACCTTATTATTATCTATCCTGATGTCTAGTCACTTTACCCTGCCTTCATATACATATCTACCTTATTATTATCTATCCTGATGCCGAGTCACTTTACCCTGCCTTCATGTACATATCTACCTCAAATACCTTATTATTATCTATCCTGATGCCTAGTCACTTTACCCTGCCTTCATGTACATATCTACCCCAAATACCTTATTATTATCTATCCTGATGTCTAGTCACTTTACCCTGCCTTCATGTATATATCTACCTCTAATACTATATTATTATCTATCCTGATGTCTAGTCACTTTACCCTGCCTTCATGTACATATCTACCTCAAATACCTTATCATTATTACCTATCCTGATGTCTAGTCACTTTACCCAGCCTTCATGTATATATCTACCTCTAATACTATATTATTATCTATCCTGATGTCTAGTCACTTTACCCTGCCTTCATGTACATATCTACCTCTAATACTATATTATTATCTATCCTGATGTCTAGTCACTTTACCCTGCCTTCATGTATATATCTACCTCTAATACTATATTATTATCTATCCTGATGTCTAGTCACTTTACCCTGCCTTCATGTACATATCTACCTCAAATACCTTATTATTATCTATCCTGATGTCTAGTCACTTTACCCTGCCTTCATGTACATATCTACCTCAAATACCTTAAATACCTCATGCTGTTTGTATGTGGCTGCTATGAAAGTGAACTGTTTGCGTGTTCACTTTCCCTTCACTTCTGTTATTCATTCCGAATGAATAGCGGAATGAATTGGTAGTCAATCTGCCGATTCTTTTGAAAAAACGTTCTTAAACGGAACCAAAAGTAACCGGGGGATAAACATACCTGACTTTGTCCAATAGAAACTCTCATTTGCAACTGTTGGACTAATGATTACACCCTAGATAAGGTAGATGCAAATGAATAAGGTGGCATCGAATGTGTTACTGTCTTTCACCTTGATTACTCAAATCTTTCTCTCAACCTGTGCTACGTTGTAAACTCATTCATAGGCTGCGTTGTAGCAACCTCGTAAGTATAGGGCTATTTGAGTATCACGTAGAAACCTAAACCTATTGATGTTACATGCTAACCTCTAGCAGAGCTCTGTGCAGTAATGTCATGCTAACCCTATACGCTGCATTAAGAGCTCTCTGCATCGATAAGTTTCACTCTTTCGTGTCAGCTGAGAGTCAGAGAGGACGGAGGGCCAGGTCAGAGGCTGTCTCAACCAATCAGGGAGATCACAGCGTCTCCACAGAAACCACAGACACTACTGACCTAT
>NC_074682.1:62169728-62209728 GCF_029448725.1 Salvelinus fontinalis | reverse complement strand
ATTCGTAACAATAAGGATCGATTCGTAACAATAAGGATCGATTCACAACAATAAGGACTGATTCACAACAATAAGGACCGATTCGTAACAATAAGGACCGATTCACAACAATAAGGACCGATTCGTAACAATAAGGACCGATTCGTAACAATAAGGATCGATTCGTAACAATAAGGATCGATTCGTAACAATAAGGACTGATTCACAACAATAAGGACCGATTCGTAACAATAAGGATCGATTCACAACAATAAGGACCGATTCACAACAATAAGGACCGATTCACAACAATAAGGACCGATTCGTAACAATAAGGACCGACTCGTAACAATAAGGACCGATTCACAACAATAAGGACCGATTCGTAACAATAAGGACCGATTCGTAACAATAAGGATCGATTCACAACAATAAGGACTGATTCACAACAATAAGGATCGATTCGTAACAATAAGGATCGATTCACAACAATAAGGACTGATTCACAACAATAAGGACCGATTCGTAACAATAAGGACCGATTCACAACAATAAGGACCGATTCGTAACAATAAGGACCGATTCGTAACAATAAGGATCGATTCACAACAATAAGGATCGATTCACAACAATAAGGATCGATTCACAACAATAAGGACTGATTCACAACAATAAGGACCGATTCGTAACAATAAGGACCGATTCACAACAATAAGGACCGATTCGTAACAATAAGGACCGATTCGTAACAATAAGGATCGATTCACAACAATAAGGACTGATTCACAACAATAAGGATCGATTCGTAACAATAAGGATCGATTCGCAACAATAATGACCGATTCGTAACAATAAGGACCGATTCACAACAATAAGGATCGATTCACAACAATAAGGACCAATTCACAACAATAAGGACTGATTCACAACAATAAGGACCGATTCGTAACAATAAGGACCGATTCGTAACAATAAGGACCGATTCACAACAATAAGGACCGATTCGTAACAATAAGGACTGATTCACAACAATAAGGACCGATTCGTAACAATAAGGACCGATTCACAACAATAAGGACCGATTCGTAACAATAAGGACCGATTCACAACAATAAGGACCGATTCGTAACAATAATGACCGATTCACAACAATAAGGACCGATTCGTAACAATAAGGACCGATTCACAACAATAATGACCGATTCACAACAATAAGGACCGATTCGTAACAATAAGGACCGATTCGTAACAATAAGGACCGATTCACAACAATAAGGACCGATTCACAACAATAAGGACAGATTCACAACAATAAGGACCGATTCGTAACAATAAGGACCGATTCGTAACAATAAGGACCGATTCACAACAATAATGACCGATTCACAACAATAAGGACCGATTCGTAACAATAAGGACCGATTCGTAACAATAAGGACCGATTCGTAACAATAAGGACCGATTCGTAACAATAAGGACCGATTCACAACAATAAGGACTGATTCACAACAATAAGGACCGATTCGTAACAATAAGGACCGATTCACAACAATAAGGACCGATTCACAACAATAAGGACCGATTCACAACAATAAGGACCGATTCGTAACAATAAGGACCGATTCACAACAATAAGGACCGATTCACAACAATAAGGACCGATTCACAACAATAAGGACCGATTCGTAACAATAAGGACCGATTCGTAACAATAAGGATCGATTCGTAACAATAAGGACCGATAAGAATGTCGCCGGAGAGGATGGCTGATGTTTTTCGTGCTCCAAATGTTATTTCGTTTGGTATTTTTTTACGTTGTTTGTAACTTGTTTTTTTATTTTATTTTCTACATAATGTTGCTGCTACCGTCTCCTATGACCGAAAAGAGCTTCTGGACATCAGGACAGATTACTCACCTCCAACTGGATGAAGATTTATCCTTTAACGGTTCCGACGTGAAGGATATACTGCTTTCCCGGGAACAGGCCCAAATCCCTGTCATTTATGTGAAGGAAAGGCCGGAGGAGAAAGGGACCACCCCTTCAAATTGAGCTATTTCAGCCACCGTAGCTGACAGGTGAAAATCAAGTACACAGCCGTGCAATATCCATGGACAATCATTGGCAGTAGAAGGGCCTTACTGAAGAACTCAGTGACTTTCAACGTGGCACCGTCATACAGTACTATTTCTATACTTTATCTGTTAACTTCTTTCACAACATCCGGTGAAATTGCAGAGCTCCAAATTCAAATTACTATAAATATTTAACTTTCATAAAATCGCAAGTGCAATACATCAAAAATAAAGCTTAACTTGTTGTAAATCCAGCCGCCGTGTCAGATTTCCAAAAGGCTTTACGGCGAAAGCAAACCATGCGATTATCTGAGGACAGCGCCCCGCATACCAACACAGGAAAATCAGATTTCAACCAGGCAGGTGCAACACAAAAGTCAGAAATAACGATGTAATTCATGCCTTACCTTGAAGATCTTCTTCTGTTGGCACTCCAAAATGTCCCAGAAACATCAGAAATAGTCATTTTGTTCGATAAATTCTTCGTTATATCCCCAAAATGTCCATTTATTTGGCGCGTTTGATTCAGAAATACACCGGTTCCAACTCGCCCAACATGACTACAAAGTATCTAATTGTCACGTTCCTGACCTTTCGTTGTTTGTTTGAATAAATCATTATGTATTCACAACCCTCTGCACTTTGGTCAAATCCTTGCTACTCCTCTTCGGATGAGGAGAAGGAGGAAGCCCGTTACACTAATAAGTTACCTGTAAACCTTGGTCCAAACACACCGTTCCTATTCCAACCTCACGTATCCTAAAACGTAAATAATCAATACAATTTAAGACGGAATATACTCTGTTCAATAGAAGATAAAAACAGCGAAGAGTCCACTTGGCTTCCCAATGAACAGCCCTACTTCTTCATTACTCAAAAGAAAAACATCAACCAATTTCTAAAGACTGTTGACATCTAGTGGAAGCCTTAGGAACTGCAACCAGGTTCCTCATAAATATAGTTTCCAATAGACAACCAATTGAAAACAAGGTGACCTCAAAAAAAAAACAATGCTGGATGGTTTGTCCTCTGAGTTTTGCCTTCAAAATAAGTTCTGTTATACTCACAGACATAACATTACAGATATTACTGCACACTACTGCTACACATTACTACACACCTCTAAACACTGCTACTACAAATTACTACACATTACTACACACTGCTACTACATATTACTACACACTGCTACTACACATTACTACACACTGCTACTACACATTACTACACACCTCTACACACTGCTACTAGACATTATTACACACTACTGCTACACATTACTACACACTGCTACTACACATTACTACACACTGCTACTACACATTACTACACACTACTGCTACACATTACTACACGCTACTACTACACATTACTACACACTGCTGCTACACATTACTACACACTGCTACTACACATTACTACACACTGCTACTACACACCTCCACACACTGCTGCTACACATTACTACACACTGCTACTACACATTACTACACACTGCTACTACACACCTCCACACACTGCTACTACACATTACTACACACCTCCACACACTGCTGCTACACATTACTACACACTGCTACTACACATTACTACACACTGCTGCAACACATTACTACACATTACTACACATTACTACACACTGCTGCTACACATTACTACACACTGCTGTTACACATTACTACACACTGCTACTACACATTACTACACACCTCTACACACTGCTACTACACATTACGACACACTACTGCTACACATTACTACACACTGCTACTACACATTACTCACCTCTACACACTGCTGCTACACATTACTACACACTGCTACTACACATTACTACAAACTACTGCTACACATTACTACACATTACTGCTACACATTACTACACACCTCCACACACTGCTACTACACATTACTACACACTGCTACTACACAATACTACACACTGCTGCTACACACTACTACACATTACTACACATTACTACACACTGCTGCTACACATTACTACACACTACTGCTACACATTACTACACATTACTACACACTACTGCTACACATTACTACACATTACTACACATTACTGCTACACATTACTACACATTACTACACACTACTGCTACACATTACTACACATTACTACACACTGCTGCTACACATTACTACACACTGCTGCTACACATTACTACACACTGCTACTACACATTACTACACACTGCTACTACACATTACTACACACTGCTACTACACATTACTACACACTACTGCTACGCATTACTACACACTGCTGCTACACATTACTACACACTGCTGCTACACATTACTACACACTGCTACTACACATTACTACACACTGCTACTACACATTACTACACACTGCTACTACACATTACTACACACTGCTGCTACACATTACTACACACCTCCACACACTGCTGCTACACATTACTACACACTGCTACTACACATTACTACACACTGCTACTACACATTACTACACACCTCTACACACTGCTGCTACACATTACTACACACTGCTACTACACATTACTACACACTGCTACTACACACCTCCACACACTGCTACTACACATTACTACACACTGCTGCTACACATTACTACACACCTCCACACACTGCTGCTACACATTACTACACACTGCTACTACACATTACTACACACTGCTACTACACATTACTACACACTGCTGCAACACATTACTACACATTACTACACACTGCTGCTACACATTACTACACACTGCTACTACACATTACTCTCACACTGCTACTACACATTACTACACACTGCTGCTACACATTACTACACACTACTGTTACACATTACTACACACTGCTACTACACATTACTACACACTGCTGTTACACATTACTACACACTGCTACTACACATTACTACACACCTCTACACACTGCTACTACACATTACGACACGCTACTGCTACACATTACTACACACTGCTACTACACATTACTACACACCTCTACACACTGCTACTACACATTACTACACACCTCTACACACTGCTGTTACACATTACTACACACTGCTACTACACATTACTACACACCTCTACACACTGCTACTACACATTACTACACGCTACTGCTACACATTACTACACACTGCTACTACACATTACTACACACTGCTGCTACACATTACTACACACTGCTACTACACATTACTACACACTGCTGCTACACATTACTACACACCTCTACACACTGCTGCTACACATTAATACACACTACTGCTACACATTACTACACATTACTACACACTGCTGCTACACATTACTACACACTGCTACTACACATTACTATACACTACTGCTACACATTACTACACATTACTACACACTACTGCTACACATTACTACACATTACTACACATTACTGCTACACATTACTACACATTACTACACACTACTGCTACACATTACTACACATTACTACACACTGCTGCTACACATTACTACACACTGCTGCTACACATTACTACACACTGCTACTACACATTACTACACACTGCTACTACACATTACTACACACTGCTACTACACATTACTACACACTACTGCTACGCATTACTACACACTGCTGCTACACATTACTACACACTGCTGCTACACATTACTACACACTGCTACTACACATTACTACACACCTCTACACACTGCTGCTACACATTACTACACACTGCTACACACTACTACACACCTCTACACACTGCTACTACACATTACTACACACCTCTACACACTACTGCTACACATTACTACACACTACTGCTACACATTACTACACACCTCTACACACTGCTGCTACACATTACTACACACCTCTACACACTGCTGCTACACATTACTACACACTGCTACTACACATTACTACACACTGCTACTACACATTACTACACACCTCTACACACTGCTACTACACATTACTACACACTGCTGCTACACATTACTACACACCTCTACACACTGCTGCTACACATTACTACACACTGCTACTACACATTACTACACACTGCTACTACACATTACTACACACTGCTACTACACATTACTACACACTGCTGCTACACATTACTACACACCTCCAACCGCTGCTGCTACACATTACTACACACTGCTACTACACATTACTACACACTGCTACTACACATTACTACACACCTCTACACACTGCTGCTACACATTACTACACACTGCTACTACACATTACTACACACTGCTACTACACACCTCCACACACTGCTACTACACATTACTACACACTGCTGCTACACATTACTACACACCTCCACACACTGCTGCTACACATTACTACACACTGCTACTACACATTACTACACACTGCTACTACACATTACTACACACTGCTGCAACACATTACTACACATTACTACACACTGCTGCTACACATTACTACACACTGCTACTACACATTACTCTCGAACTGCTACTACACATTACTACACACTGCTGCTACACATTACTACACACTACTGTTACACATTACTACACACTGCTACTACACATTACTACACACCTCTACACACTGCTACTACACATTACGACACGCTACTGCTACACATTACTACACACTGCTACTACACATTACTACACACTGCTACACACTACTACACACCTCTACACACTGCTACTACACATTACTACACACCTCTACACACTACTGCTACACATTACTACACACTACTGCTACACATTACTACACACCTCTACACACTGCTGCTACACATTACTACACACCTCTACACACTGCTGCTACACATTACTACACACTGCTACTACACATTACTACACACTGCTACTACACATTACTACACACCTCTACACACTGCTACTACACATTACTACACACTGCTGCTACACATTACTACACACCTCTACACACTGCTGCTACACATTACTACACACTGCTACTACACATTACTACACACTGCTACTACACATTACTACACACTGCTACTACACATTACTACACACTGCTGCTACACATTACTACACACCTCCACACACTGCTGCTACACATTACTACACACTGCTACTACACATTACTTCACACTGCTACTACACATTACTACACACCTCTACACACTGCTGCTACACATTACTACACACTGCTACTACACATTACTACACACTGCTACTACACACCTCCACACACTGCTACTACACATTACTACACACTGCTGCTACACATTACCATACACCTCCACACACTGCTGCTACACATTACTACACACTGCTACTACACATTACTACACACTGCTACTACACATTACTACACACTGCTGCAACACATTACTACACATTACTACACACTGCTGCTACACATTACTACACACTGCTACTACACATTACTCTCACACTGCTACTACACATTACTGCACACTGCTGCTACACATTACTACACACTACTGTTACACATTACTACACACTGCTACTACACATTACTACACACTGCTGTTACACATTACTACACACTGCTACTACACATTACTACACACCTCTACACACTGCTACTACACATTACGACACGCTACTGCTACACATTACTACACACTGCTACTACACATTACTACACACCTCTACACACTGCTACTACACATTACTACACACCTCTACACACTGCTGTTACACATTACTACACACTGCTACTACACATTACTACACACCTCTACACACTGCTACTACACATTACTACACGCTACTGCTACACATTACTACACACTGCTACTACACATTACTACACACTGCTGCTACACATTACTACACACTGCTACTACACATTACTACACGCTACTGCTACACATTACTACACACTGCTACTACACATTACTACACACTGCTGCTACACATTACTACACACCTCTACACACTGCTGCTACACATTACTACACACTACTGCTACACATTACTACACATTACTACACACTGCTGCTACACATTACTACACACTGCTACTACACATTACTACACGCTACTGCTACACATTACTACACATTACTACACACTACTACACATTACTACACACTGCTGCTACACATTACTACACACTGCTACTACACATTACTACACACTGCTACTACACATTACTACACACTGCTACTACACATTACTACACACTGCTGCTACACATTACTACACACTACTGCTACACATTACTACACACTGCTACTACACATTACTACACACCTCCACACACTGCTACTACACATTACTACACACTACTGCTACACATTACTACACACTGCTACTACACATTACTCACCTCTACACACTGCTACTACACATTACTACACACTACTGCTACACATTACTACACACTGCTACTACACATTACTACACACCTCCACACACTGCTACTACACATTACTACACACTACTGCTACACATTACTACACATTACTACACATTACTACACACTACTACACACTACTACACATTACTGCTACACATTACTACACATTACTACACACTACTGCTACACATTACTACGCATTACTACACACTGCTGCTACACATTACTACACACTGCTGCTACACATTACTACACACTGCTACTACACATTACTACACACTTTTACTACACATTACTACACACTACTACTACACACTACTGCTACACATTACTACACACTGCTGCTACACATTACTACACACTGCTACTACACATTACTACACACTGCTACTACACATTACTACACACCTCTACACACTGCTGCTACACATTACTACACACTGCTGCTACACATTACTGCACACACTACTACACACTACTACACACCTCTACACACTGCTACTACACATTACTACACATTACTACACACCTCTACACACTACTGCTACACATTACTACACACTACTGCTACACATTACTACACACCTCTACACACTGCTGCTACACATTACTACACACCTCTACACACTGCTGCTACACATTACTACACACTGCTACTACACATTAATACACACTGCTACTACACATTACTACACACCTCCACACACTGCTACTAAACATTACTACACACTGCTGCTACACATTACTACACACCTCTACACACTGCTGCTACACATTACTACACACTGCTACTACACATTACTACACACTGCTACTACACATTACTACACACTGCTACTACACCGCTGCTACACATTACTACACACTGCTACTACACATTACTCACCTCTACACACTGCTACTACACATTACTACACACCTCTACACACTGCTGTTACACATTACTACACACTGCTACTACACATTACTACACACTGCTACTACACATTACTACACACTGCTGCTACACATTACTACACACTACTGCTACACATTACTACACACTGCTACTACACATTACTACACACTGCTGCTACACATTACTACACACTGCTACTACACATTACTACACACTGCTACTACACATTACTACACACCTCTACACCGCTGCTACACATTACTACACACTGCTACTACACATTACTCACCTCTACACACTGCTACTACACATTACTACACACCTCTACACACTGCTGTTACACATTACTACACACTGCTACTACACATTACTACACACTGCTACTACACATTACTACACACTGCTACTACACATTACTACACACTGCTGCTACACATTACTACACACTACTGCTACACATTACTACACACTGCTACTACACATTACTACACACCTCCACACACTGCTACTACACATTACTACACACTACTGCTACACATTACTACACACTGCTACTACACATTACTCACCTCTACACACTGCTACTACACATTACTACACACTACTGCTACACATTACTACACACTGCTACTACACATTACTACACACCTCCACACACTGCTACTACACACTACTGCTACACATTACTACACATTACTACACACTACTACACATTACTACACATTACTGCTACACATTACTACACATTACTACACACTACTGCTACACATTACTACACATTACTACACACTGCTGCTACACATTACTACACACTGCTGCTACACATTACTACACACTGCTACTACACATTACTACACACTTTTACTACACATTACTACACACTGCTACTACACATTACTACACACTACTGCTACACATTACTACACACTGCTGCTACACATTACTACACACTGCTACTACACATTACTACACACTGCTACTACACATTACTACACACCTCTACACACTGCTGCTACACATTACTACACACTGCTGCTACACACACTACTACACACTACTACACACTACTACACACCTCTACACACTGCTACTACACATTACTACACATTACTACACACCTCTACACACTACTGCTACACATTACTACACACTACTGCTACACATTACTACACACCTCTACACACTGCTGCTACACATTACTACACACCTCTACACACTGCTGCTACACATTACTACACACTGCTACTACACATTAATACACACTGCTACTACACATTACTACACACCTCCACACACTGCTACTACACATTACTACACACTGCTGCTACACATTACTACACACCTCTACACACTGCTGCTACACATTACCACACACTGCTACTACACATTACTACACACTACTGCTACACATTACTACACATTACTACACATTACTACACACTACTACACATTACTACACATTACTGCTACACATTACTACACATTACTACACACTACTGCTACACATTACTACACATTACTACACACTGCTGCTACACATTACTACACACTGCTGCTACACATTACTACACACTGCTACTACACATTACTACACACTTTTACTACACATTACTACACACTGCTACTACACATTACTACACACTACTGCTACACATTACTACACACTGCTGCTACACATTACTACACACTGCTACTACACATTACTACACACTGCTACTACACATTACTACACACCTCTACACACTGCTGCTACACATTACTACACACTGCTGCTACACATTACTACACACACTACTACACACTACTACACACCTCTACACACTGCTACTACACATTACTACACATTACTACACACCTCTACACACTACTGCTACACATTACTACACACTACTGCTACACATTACTACACACCTCTACACACTGCTGCTACACATTACTACACACCTCCACACACTGCTGCTACACATTACTACACACTGCTACTACACATTAATACACACTGCTACTACACATTACTACACACCTCCACACACTGCTACTACACATTACTACACACTGCTGCTACACATTACTACACACCTCTACACACTGCTGCTACACATTACTACACACTGCTACTACACATTACTACACACTGCTACTACACATTACTACACACTGCTACTACACATTACTACACACCTCTACACCGCTGCTACACATTACTACACACTGCTACTACACATTACTCACCTCTACACACTGCTACTACACATTACTACACACCTCTACACACTGCTGTTACACATTACTACACACTGCTACTACACATTACTACACACTGCTACTACACATTACTACACACTGCTGCTACACATTACTACACACTACTGCTACACATTACTACACACTGCTACTACACATTACTACACACTGCTGCTACACATTACTACACACTGCTACTACACATTACTACACACTGCTACTACACATTACTACACACCTCTACACCGCTGCTACACATTACTACACACTGCTACTACACATTACTCACCTCTACACACTGCTACTACACATTACTACACACCTCTACACACTGCTGTTACACATTACTACACACTGCTACTACACATTACTACACACTGCTACTACACATTACTACACACTGCTACTACACATTACTACACACTGCTGCTACACATTACTACACACTACTGCTACACATTACTACACACTGCTACTACACATTACTACACACCTCCACACACTGCTACTACACATTACTACACACTACTGCTACACATTACTACACACTGCTACTACACATTACTCACCTCTACACACTGCTACTACACATTACTACACACTACTGCTACACATTACTACACACTGCTACTACACATTACTACACACCTCCACACACTGCTACTACACATTACTACACACTACTGCTACACATTACTACACATTACTACACATTACTACACACTACTACACATTACTACACATTACTGCTGCACATTACTACACATTACTACACACTACTGCTACACATTACTACACATTACTACACACTGCTGCTACACATTACTACACGCTGCTGCTACACATTACTACACACTGCTACTACACATTACTACACACTTTTACTACACATTACTACACACTGCTACTACACATTACTACACACTACTGCTACACATTACTACACACTGCTGCTACACATTACTACACACTGCTACTACACATTACTACACACTGCTACTACACATTACTACACACCTCTACACACTGCTGCTACACATTACTACACACTGCTGCTACACACACTACTACACACTACTACACACTACTACACACCTCTACACACTGCTACTACACATTACTACACATTACTACACACCTCTACACACTACTGCTACACATTACTACACACTACTGCTACACATTACTACACACCTCTACACACTGCTGCTACACATTACTACACACCTCTACACACTGCTGCTACACATTACTACACACTGCTACTACACATTAATACACACTGCTACTACACATTACTACACACCTCCACACACTGCTACTACACATTACTACACACTGCTGCTACACATTACTACACACCTCTACACACTGCTGCTACACATTACTACACACTGCTACTACACATTACTACACACTGCTACTACACATTACTACACACTGCTACCACACATTACTACACACCTCTACACCGCTGCTACACATTACTACACACTGCTACTACACATTACTCACCTCTACACACTGCTACTACACATTACTACACACCTCTACACACTGCTGTTACACATTACTACACACTGCTACTACACATTACTACACACTGCTACTACACAGTACTACACACTGCTGCTACACATTACTACACACTACTGCTACACATTACTACACACTGCTACTACACATTACTACACACTGCTGCTACACATTACTACACACTGCTACTACACATTACTACACACTGCTACTACACATTACTACACACCTCTACACCGCTGCTACACATTACTACACACTGCTACTACACATTACTCACCTCTACACACTGCTACTACACATTACTACACACCTCTACACACTGCTGTTACACATTACTACACACTGCTACTACACATTACTACACACTGCTACTACACATTACTACACACTGCTGCTACACATTACTACACACTACTGCTACACATTACTACACACTGCTACTACACATGACTACACACTGCTACTACACATTACTACACACTACTGCTACACATTACTACACACCTCTACACACTGCTGCTATACATTACTACACACCTCTACACACTGCTGCAACACATTACTACACACTGCTACTACACATTACTACACACTGCTGCTACACATTACTACACACTGCTACTACACATTACTACACACTGCTACTACACATTACTACACACTACTGCTACACATTACTACACACCTCTACACACTGCTGCTACACATTACTACACACTGCTACTACACATTACTACACACTGCTGCTACACATTACTACACACTGCTACTACACATTACTACACACTGCTGCTACACATTACTACACACTGCTGCTACACATTACTACACACTGCTGCTACACATTACTACACACTGCTGCTACACATTACTACACACTGCTGCTACACATTACTACACATTGCTGCTACACATTACTACACACTGCTGCTACACATTACTACACACCTCTACACACTGCTACTACACATTACTACACACCTCTACACACTACTGCTACACATTACTACACACCTCTACACACTACTGCTACACATTACTACACACCTCTACACACTGCTACTACACATTACTACACACTGCTACTACACACCTCTACACACTGCTGCTATACATTACTACACACCTCTACACACTGCTACTACACATTACTACACACTACTGCTACACATTACTACACACCTCTACACACTGCTGCTACACATTGCTACACACTGCTACTACACATTACTACACACTGCTACTACACATGACTGCACACTTCTACTACACACCTCTACACACTGCTGCTATACATTACTACACACCTCTACACACTGCTGCTACACATTACTACACACTGCTGCTACACATTACTACACACTGCTGCTACACATTACTACACACTGCTGCTACACATTACTACACACTGCTGCTACACATTACTACACACTGCTGCTACACATTACTACTACACATTACTACACACTGCTACACACTGCTGCTACACATTACTACACACCTCTACACACTGCTGCTACATTACTACTCACCTCTACACACTGCTGCTACACACTACTACACACTGCTGCTACACACTACTACACAGCTCTACACACTGCTGCTACATTACTACTCACCTCTACACACTGCTGCTACACATTACTACACACTGCTACTACACATTACTACACACTGCTGCTACACATTACTACACACTGCTGCTACACATTACTACACACCTCTACACACTACTGCTACACATTACTACACACTGCTACTACACATTACTACACACTGCTGTCACCCATTACTACACACTGCTGCTACACATTACAATACACTGCTACTACACATTACTACACACTACTGCTACACATTACTACACACTGCTACTACACATTACTACACACTGCTGCTACACATTACTACACACTGCTACTACACACCTCTACACACTGCTGCTACACATTACTACACACTGCTACTACACTATACTACACACTGCTACTACACATTACTACACACTACTGCTACACATTACTACACACTGCTACTACACATTACTACACACTGCTGCTACACATTACTACACACCTCTACACATTACTACACATTACTACACATTACTACACACTGCTACTACACACTACACACTACTGCTACACATTACTACACACCTCTACACACTACTGCTACACATTACTACACACTGCTACTACACATTACTACACACTGCTACTACACATTACTACACACTGCTGCTACACACTACACACTACTACACACTACTGCTACACATTACTACACACCTCTACACACTACTGCTACACATTACTACACACTGCTACTACACATTACTACACACTGCTGCTACACATTACTACACACCTCTACACACTACTGCTACACATTACTACACACTACTGCTACACATTACTACACACTGCTGCTACACATTACTACACACTGCTACTACACATTACTACACACTGCTGCTACACATTACTACACACTGCTACTACACACCTCCACACACTGCTACTACACATTACTACACACCTCTACACACTGCTACTACACATTACTACACACTGCTGCTACACACTGCTGCTACACATTACTACACACTGCTACTACACATTACTACACACTGCTACTACACACCTCCACACACTGCTGCTACACATTACTACACACTGCTACTACACATTACTACAAACTGCTACTACACACCTCCACACACTGCTACTACACATTACTACACACTGCTGCTACAAATTACTACACACTGCTACTACACATTACTACACACTGCTGCTACACATTACTACACACTACTGCTACACATTACTCACCTCTACACACTGCTGCTACACATTACTACACACTGCTACTACACATTACTACACACTACTGCTACACATTACTACACACCTCTACACAATGCTGCTACACATTACTACACATTACTACACACCTCTACACACTACTGCTACACATTACTACACACTACTGCTACACATTACTACACACTGCTGCTACACATTACTACACACTGCTACTACACATTACTACACACTGCTGCTACACATTACTACACACTGCTACTACACACCTCCACACACTGCTACTACACATTACTACACACTGCTACTACACACCTCCACACACTGCTGCTACACATTACTACACACTGCTACTACACATTACTACACACTGCTACTACACACCTCCACACACTGCTACTACACATTACTACACACTGCTACTACACATTACTACACACTGCTGCTACACATTACTACACACTGCTACTACACATTACTACACACTGCTGCTACACATTACTACACACTACTGCTACACATTACTACACACTGCTACTACACATTACTACACACCTCCACACACTGCTACTACACATTACTACACACTACTGCTACACATTACTACACACTGCTACTACACATTTCTCACCTCTACACACTGCTGCTACACATTACTACACACTACTGCTACACATTACTACACACCTCTACACAATGCTGCTACACATTACTACACACTGCTACTACATATTACTACACACTACTGCTACACATTACTACACACCTCTACACAATGCTGCTACACATTACTACACACCTCCACACACTGCTACTACACATTACTACACACTGCTACTACACATTACTACACACTGCTGCTACACATTACTACACACTGCTGCTACACATTACTACACATTACTACACACTACTGCTACACATTACCACACATTACTACACACTACTGCTACACATCACTACACATTACTACACATTACTACACACTACTGCTACACATTACTACACACTACCGCTACACATTACTACACATTACTACACATTACTACACACTGCTGCTACACATTACTACACACTGCTGCTACACATTACTACACACTGCTACTACACATTACCATACACTGCTACTACACATTACTATACACTGCTACTACACATTACTACACACTGCTGCTACACATTACTACACACTACTGCTACACATTACTACACACCTCTACACACTGCTGCTACACATTACTACACACTGCTATTTCACATTACTACACACTGCTACTACACATTACTACACACTGCTGCTACACATTACTACACACTACTGCTACACATTACTACACACTGCTGCTACACATTACTACACACTGCTACTACACATTACTACACACTGCTACTACACATTACTACACACTGCTGCTACACATTACTACACACTGCTGCTACACATTACTACACACTACTGCTAAACATTACTACACACTGCTACTACACATTACTACACACCTCTACACACTGCTGCTACACATTACTACACACTGCTACTACACACCTCTACACACTACTGCTACACATTACTACACACTGCTACTACACATTACTACACACTGCTACTACACACTACTACACACCTCTACACACTGCTACTACACATTACTACACATTACTACACACCTCTACACACTACTGCTACACATTACTACACACTACTGCTACACATTACTACACACTGCTACTACACACTACTACACACCTCTACACACTGCTACTACACATTACTACACATTACTACACACCTCTACACACTACTGCTACACATTACTACACACTACTGCTACACATTACTACACACCTCTACACACTGCTGCTACACATTACTACACACTGCTGCTATACATTACTACACACTACTACTACACATTACTACACACTGCTACTACACATTACTACACACTACTGCTACACATTACTTCACACTACTACACATTACTACACACTGCTACAACACATTACTATACACTGCTATTACACATTACTACACACTGCTACTACACATTACTACACACCTCTACACACTGCTACTACACATTACTACACACTGCTACTACACATTACTACACACTGCTAGTACACACTACTACACACCTCTACACACTGCTACTACACATTACTACACACTGCTGCTACACATTACTACACACCTCTACACACTGCTGCTACACATTACTACACACTGCTACTACACATTACTACACACTTCTACTACACATTACTACACACCTCTACATACTGCTGCTACACATTACTACACACTGCTACTACACATTACTCACCTCTACACACTGCTACTACACATTACTCACCTCTACACACTGCTACTACACATTACTACACACCCCTACACACTGCTGTTACACATTACTACACACTACTACTACACATTACTACACACTGCTGCTACACATTACTACACACTGCTGCTACACATTACTACACACTGCTACTACACATTACTACACACCTCTACACACTGCTGTTACACATTACTACACACTACTACTACACATTACTACACACTGCTACTACACATTACTACACACTGCTACTACACATTACTACACACTGCTACTACACATGACTACACACTGCTACTACACATTACTACACACTACTGCTACGCATTACTACACACCTCTACACGCTGCTGCTATACATTACTACACACCTCTACACACTGCTACTACACATTACTACACACTGCTGCTATACATTACTACACACTACTGCTACACATTACTACACACTGCTACTACACATTACTACACACTACTGCTACACATTACTACACACTACTACACATTACTACACACTGCTACTACACATTACTACACACCTCTACACACTGCTACTACACACCTCTACACACTGCTACTACACATTACTACACACTGCTACTACACATTACTACACACTGCTACTACACATTACTACACACTGCTGCTACACATTACTACACACTACTACACATTACTACACACTGCTACTACACATTAATTCACACCTCTACACACTGCTACTACACACCTCTACACACTGCTACTGCACATTACTACACACTGCTACTACACATTACTACACACTGCTACTACACATTACTACACATTACTACACACTACTGCTACACATTACTACACACTGCTACTACACATTACTACACACTACCGCTACACATTACTACACACTACTGCTACACATTACTACACACTGCTACTACACATTACTACACACTGCTGCTACACATTACTACACACTGCTACTACACATTACTACACACCTCTACACACTGCTACTACACATTACTACACACTGCTACTACACATTACTACACACCTCTACACACTGCTGCTACACATTACTACACACTACTGCTACACATTACTACACACTACTGCTACACATTACTACACACTGCTGCTACACACTGCTGCTACACATTACTACACACTGCTACTACACATTACTACACACTGCTACTACACACCTCCACACACTGCTGCTACACATTACTACACACTGCTACTACACATTACTACACACTGCTACTACACACCTCCACACACTGCTACTACACATTACTACACACTGCTACTACACATTACTACACACTGCTGCTACAAATTACTACACACTGCTACTACACATTACTACACACTGCTGCTACACATTACTACACACTACTGCTACACATTACTCACCTCTACACACTGCTGCTACACATTACTACACACTGCTACTACACATTACTACACACTACTGCTACACATTACTACACACCTCTACACAATGCTGCTACACATTACTACACATTACTACACACCTCTACACACTACTGCTACACATTACTACACACTACTGCTACACATTACTACACACTGCTGCTACACATTACTACACACTGCTACTACACATTACTACACACTGCTGCTACACATTACTACACACTGCTACTACACACCTCCACACACTGCTACTACACATTACTACACACTGCTACTACACACCTCCACACACTGCTGCTACACATTACTACACACTGCTGCTATACATTACTACACACTACTACTACACATTACTACACACTGCTACTACACATTACTACACACTACTGCTACACATTACTTCACACTACTACACATTACTACACACTGCTACAACACATTACTATACACTGCTATTACACATTACTACACACTGCTACTACACATTACTACACACCTCTACACACTGCTACTACACATTACTACACACTGCTACTACACATTACTACACACTGCTAGTACACACTACTACACACCTCTACACACTGCTACTACACATTACTACACACTGCTGCTACACATTACTACACACCTCTACACACTGCTGCTACACATTACTACACACTGCTACTACACATTACTACACACTTCTACTACACATTACTACACACCTCTACATACTGCTGCTACACATTACTACACACTGCTACTACACATTACTCACCTCTACACACTGCTACTACACATTACTCACCTCTACACACTGCTACTACACATTACTACACACCCCTACACACTGCTGTTACACATTACTACACACTACTACTACACATTACTACACACTGCTGCTACACATTACTACACACTGCTGCTACACATTACTACACACTGCTACTACACATTACTACACACCTCTACACACTGCTGTTACACATTACTACACACTACTACTACACATTACTACACACTGCTACTACACATTACTACACACTGCTACTACACATTACTACACACTGCTACTACACATGACTACACACTGCTACTACACATTACTACACACTACTGCTACGCATTACTACACACCTCTACACGCTGCTGCTATACATTACTACACACCTCTACACACTGCTACTACACATTACTACACACTGCTGCTATACATTACTACACACTACTGCTACACATTACTACACACTGCTACTACACATTACTACACACTACTGCTACACATTACTACACACTACTACACATTACTACACACTGCTACTACACATTACTACACACCTCTACACACTGCTACTACACACCTCTACACACTGCTACTACACATTACTACACACTGCTACTACACATTACTACACACTGCTACTACACACTGCTGCTACACATTACTACACACTACTACACATTACTACACACTGCTACTACACATTAATTCACACCTCTACACACTGCTACTACACACCTCTACACACTGCTACTGCACATTACTACACACTGCTACTACACATTACTACACACTGCTACTACACATTACTACACATTACTACACACTACTGCTACACATTACTACACACTGCTACTACACATTACTACACACTACCGCTACACATTACTACACACTACTGCTACACATTACTACACACTGCTACTACACATTACTACACACTGCTGCTACACATTACTACACACTGCTACTACACATTACTACACACCTCTACACACTGCTACTACACATTACTACACACTGCTACTACACATTACTACACACCTCTACACACTGCTGCTACACATTACTACACACTACTGCTACACATTACTACACACTACTGCTACACATTACTACACACTGCTACTACACACCTCCACACACTGCTGCTACACATTACTACACACTGCTACTACACATTACTACACACTGCTACTACACACCTCCACACACTGCTACTACACATTACTACACACTGCTACTACACATTACTACACACTGCTGCTACACACTGCTGCTACACATTACTACACACTGCTACTACACATTACTACACACTGCTACTACACACCTCCACACACTGCTGCTACACATTACTACACACTGCTACTACACATTACTACACACTGCTACTACACACCTCCACACACTGCTACTACACATTACTACACACTGCTACTACACATTACTACACACTGCTGCTACAAATTACTACACACTGCTACTACACATTACTACACACTGCTGCTACACATTACTACACACTACTGCTACACATTACTCACCTCTACACACTGCTGCTACACATTACTACACACTGCTACTACACATTACTACACACTACTGCTACACATTACTACACACCTCTACACAATGCTGCTACACATTACTACACATTACTACACACCTCTACACACTACTGCTACACATTACTACACACTACTGCTACACATTACTACACACTGCTGCTACACATTACTACACACTGCTACTACACATTACTACACACTGCTGCTACACATTACTACACACTGCTACTACACACCTCCACACACTGCTACTACACATTACTACACACTGCTACTACACACCTCCACACACTGCTGCTACACATTACTACACACTGCTACTACACATTACTACACACTGCTACTACACATTACTACACACCTCTACACACTGCTACTACACACCTCTACACACTGCTACTACACATTACTACACACTGCTACTACACATTACTACACACTGCTACTACACATTACTACACACTGCTGCTACACATTACTACACACTACTACACATTACTACACACTGCTACTACACATTAATTCACACCTCTACACACTGCTACTACACACCTCTACACACTGCTACTGCACATTACTACACACTGCTACTACACATTACTACACACTGCTACTACACATTACTACACATTACTACACACTACTGCTACACATTACTACACACTGCTACTACACATTACTACACACTACCGCTACACATTACTACACACTACTGCTACACATTACTACACACTGCTACTACACATTACTACACACTGCTGCTACACATTACTACACACTGCTACTACACATTACTACACACCTCTACACACTGCTACTACACATTACTACACACTGCTACTACACATTACTACACACCTCTACACACTGCTGCTACACATTACTACACACTACTGCTACACATTACTACACACTACTGCTACACATTACTACACACTGCTGCTACACACTGCTGCTACACATTACTACACACTGCTACTACACATTACTACACATTGCTACTACACACCTCCACACACTGCTGCTACACATTACTACACACTGCTACTACACATTACTACACACTGCTACTACACACCTCCACACACTGCTACTACACATTACTACACACTGCTACTACACATTACTACACACTGCTGCTACAAATTACTACACACTGCTACTACACATCACTACACACTGCTGCTACACATTACTACACACTACTGCTACACATTACTCACCTCTACACACTGCTGCTACACATTACTACACACTGCTACTACACATTACTACACACTACTGCTACACATTACTACACACCTCTACACAATGCTGCTACACATTACTACACATTACTACACACCTCTACACACTACTGCTACACATTACTACACACTACTGCTACACATTACTACACACTGCTGCTACACATTACTACACACTGCTACTACACATTACTACACACTGCTGCTACACATTACTACACACTGCTACTACACACCTCCACACACTGCTACTACACATTACTACACACTGCTACTACACACCTCCACACACTGCTGCTACACATTACTACACACTGCTACTACACATTACTACACACTGCTACTACACACCTCCACACACTGCTACTACACATTACTACACACTGCTACTACACATTACTACACACTGCTGCTACACATTACTACACACTGCTACTACACATTACTACACACTGCTGCTACACATTACTACACACTACTGCTACACATTACTACACACTGCTACTACACATTACTACACACCTCCACACACTGCTACTACACATTACTACACACTACTGCTACACATTACTACACACTGCTACTACACATTTCTCACCTCTACACACTGCTGCTACACATTACTACACACTGCTACTACACATTACTACACACTACTGCTACACATTACTACACACCTCTACACAATGCTGCTACACATTACTACACACTGCTACTACATATTACTACACACTACTGCTACACATTACTACACACCTCTACACAATGCTGCTACACATTACTACACACCTCCACACACTGCTACTACACATTACTACACACTGCTACTACACATTACTACACACTGCTGCTACACATTACTACACACCGCTGCTACACATTACTACACATTACTACACACTACTGCTACACATTACCACACATTACTACACACTACTGCTACACATCACTACACATTACTACACATTACTACACACTACTGCTACACATTACTACACACTACCGCTACACATTACTACACATTACTACACATTACTACACACTGCTGCTACACATTACTACACACTGCTGCTACACATTACTACACACTGCTGCTACACATTACTACACACTACTGCTACACATTACTACACACCTCTACACACTGCTGCTACACATTACTACACACTGCTATTTCACATTACTACACACTGCTACTACACATTACTACACACTGCTGCTACACATTACTACACACTACTGCTACACATTACTACACACTGCTGCTACACATTACTACACACTGCTACTACACATTACTACACACTGCTACTACACACCTCCACACACTGCTGCTACACATTACTACACACTGCTACTACACATTACTACACACTGCTACTACACACCTCCACACACTGCTACTACACATTACTACACACTGCTACTACACATTACTACACACTGCTGCTACAAATTACTACACACTGCTACTACACATTACTACACACTGCTGCTACACATTACTACACACTACTGCTACACATTACTCACCTCTACACACTGCTGCTACACATTACTACACACTGCTACTACACATTACTACACACTACTGCTACACATTACTACACACCTCTACACAATGCTGCTACACATTACTACACATTACTACACACCTCTACACACTACTGCTACACATTACTACACACTACTGCTACACATTACTACACACTGCTGCTACACATTACTACACACTGCTACTACACATTACTACACACTGCTGCTACACATTACTACACACTGCTACTACACACCTCCACACACTGCTACTACACATTACTACACACTGCTACTACACACCTCCACACACTGCTGCTACACATTACTACACACTGCTACTACACATTACTACACACTGCTACTACACACCTCCACACACTGCTACTACACATTACTACACACTGCTACTACACATTACTACACACTGCTGCTACACATTACTACACACTGCTACTACACATTACTACACACTGCTGCTACAAATTACTACACACTACTGCTACACATTACTACACACTGCTACTACACATTACTACACACCTCCACACACTGCTACTACACATTACTACACACTACTGCTACACATTACTACACACTGCTACTACACATTTCTCACCTCTACACACTGCTGCTACACATTACTACACACTGCTACTACACATTACTACACACTACTGCTACACATTACTACACACCTCTACACAATGCTGCTACACATTACTACACACTGCTACTACATATTACTACACACTACTGCTACACATTACTACACACCTCTACACAATGCTGCTACACATTACTACACACCTCCACACACTGCTACTACACATTACTACACACTGCTACTACACATTACTACACACTGCTGCTACACATTACTACACACTGCTGCTACACATTACTACACATTACTACACACTACTGCTACACATTACCACACATTACTACACACTACTGCTACACATCACTACACATTACTACACATTACTACACACTACTGCTACACATTACTACACACTACCGCTACACATTACTACACATTACTACACATTACTACACACTGCTGCTACACATTACTACACACTGCTGCTACACATTACTACACACTGCTGCTACACATTACTACACACTACTGCTACACATTACTACACACCTCTACACACTGCTGCTACACATTACTACACACTGCTATTTCACATTACTACACACTGCTACTACACATTACTACACACTGCTGCTACACATTACTACACACTACTGCTACACATTACTACACACTGCTGCTACACATTACTACACACTGCTACTACACATTACTACACACTGCTACTACACATTACTACACACTGCTGCTACACATTACTACACACTGCTGCTACACATTACTACACACTACTGCTACACATTACTACACACTGCTACTACACATTACTACACACTGCTACTACACATTACTACACACTGCTACTACACATTACTACACACCTCTACACACTACTGCTACACATTACTACACACTACTGCTACACATTACTACACACTGCTACTACACATTACTACACACTGCTACTACACATTACTACACACCTCTACACACTGCTGCTACACATTACTACACACTGCTGCTACACATTACTACACACTACTGCTACACATTACTACACACTGCTACTACACATTACTACACACTGCTACTACACACTACTACACACCTCTACACACTGCTACTACACATTACTACACATTACTACACACCTCTACACACTACTGCTACACATTACTACACACTACTGCTACACATTACTACACACCTCTACACACTGCTGCTACACATTACTACACACTGCTGCTATACATTACTACACACTACTACTACACATTACTACACACTGCTACTACACATTACTACACACTACTGCTACACATTACTTCACACTACTACACATTACTACACACTGCTACAACACATTACTATACACTGCTATTACACATTACTACACACTGCTACTACACATTACTACACACCTCTACACACTGCTACTACACATTACTACACACTGCTACTACACATTACTACACACTGCTAGTACACACTACTACACACCTCTACACACTGCTACTACACATTACTACACACTGCTGCTACACATTACTACACACCTCTACACACTGCTGCTACACATTACTACACACTGCTACTACACATTACTACACACTTCTACTACACATTACTACACACCTCTACACACTGCTGCTACACATTACTACACACTGCTACTACACATTACTCACCTCTACACACTGCTACTACACATTACTCACCTCTACACACTGCTACTACACATTACTACACACCTCTACACACTGCTGTTACACATTACTACACACTTCTACTACACATTACTACACACTGCTGCTACACATTACTACACACTGCTGCTACACATTACTACACACTGCTACTGCACATTACTACACACCTCTACACACTGCTGTTACACATTACTACACACTACTACTACACATTACTACACACTGCTACTACACATTACTACACACTGCTACTACACATTACTACACACTGCTACTACACATGACTACACACTGCTACTACACATTACTACACACTACTGCTACGCATTACTACGCACCTCTACACGCTGCTGCTATACATTACTACACACATCTACACACTGCTACTACACATTACTACACACTGCTGCTATACATTACTACACACTACTGCTACACATTACTACACACTGCTACTACACATTACTACACACTACTGCTACACATTACTACACACTACTACACATTACTACACACTGCTACTACACATTACTATACACCTCTACACACTGCTACTACACACCTCTACACACTGCTACTACACATTACTACACACTGCTACTACACATTACTACACACTGCTACTACACATTACTACACACTGCTACTACACATTACTACACATTACTACACACTACTGCTACACATTACTACACACTGCTACTACACATTACTACACACTACTGCTACACATTACTACACACTACTGCTACACATTACTACACACTGCTACTACACATTACTACACACTGCTGCTACACATTACTACACACTGCTACTACACATTACTACACACCTCTACACACTGCTACTACACATTACTACACACTGCTACTACACATTACTACACAACTCTACACACTGCTGCTACACATTACTACACACTACTGCTACACATTACTACACACTGCTGCTACACATTACTACAAACCTCTACACACTACTGCTACACACTGCTGCTACACATTACTACACACTGCTACTACACATTACTGCACACTGCTACTACATATTACTACACACCTCTACACACTACTGCTACACATTACTACACACTACTGCTACACATTACTACACACTGCTACTACACATTACTACACACTGCTACTACACATTACTACACACTGCTACTACACATTACTACACACCTCTACACACTGCTACTACACATTACTACACGCTACTGCTACACATTACTACACGCTACTTTACTACACATTACTACACACTGCTGCTACACATTACTACACACTGCTACTACACATTACTACACGCTACTGCTACACATTACTACACATTACTACACATTACTACACACTACTACACATTACTACACACTACTGCTACTCATTACTACACATTACTACACATTACTACACACTACTGCTACACATTACTACACATTACTACACATTACTGCTACACATTACTACACACTGCTGCTACACATTACTACACACTGCTGCTACACATTACTACACACTGCTACTACACATTACTACACACTGCTACTACACATTACTACACACTGCTGCTACACATTACTACACACTACTGCTACACATTACTACACACTGCTACTACACATTACTCACCTCTACACACTGCTGCTACACATTACTACACACTGCTACTACACATTACTACACACTATTGCTACACATTACTACACATTACTGCTACACATTACTACACACCTCCACACACTGCTACCACACATTACTACACACTGCTACTACACAATACTACACACTGCTGCTACACACTACTACACATTACTACACATTACTACACACTGCTGCTACACATTACTACACACTACTGCTACACATTCCTACACATTACTACACACTACTGCTACACATTACTACACATTACTACACACTACTGCTACTCATTACTACACATTACTACACATTACTACACACTACTGCTACACATTACTACACATTACTACACATTACTGCTACACATTACTACACACTGCTGCTACACATTACTACACACTGCTGCTACACATTACTACACACCTCTACACACTACTGCTACACACTACTACACACTGCTACTACACATTACTACACACTGCTGCTACACATTACTACACACTGCTGCTACACATTACTACACACTGCTACTACACATTACTACACACTACTGCTACATATTACTACACACTGCTACTACACATTACTACACACTGCTGCTACACATTACTACACACTGCTACTACACACCTCCACACACTGCTGCTACACATTACTACACACTGCTACTACACATTACTACACACTGCTACTACACACCTCCACACACTGCTACTACACATTACTACACACTGCTACTACATATTACTACACACTGCTGCTACACATTACTACACACTGCTACTACACATTACTACACACTGCTGCTACACATTACTACACACTACTGCTACACATTACTACACACTGCTACTACACATTACTACACACCTCCACACACTGCTACTACACATTACTACACACTACTGCTACACATTACTGCACACTGCTACTACACATTACTCACCTCTACACACTGCTGCTACACATTACTACACACTGCTACTACACATTACTACACACTGCTACACATTACTACACACCTCTACACAATGCTGCTACACATTACTACACACTGCTTCTACACATTACTACACACTACTGCTACACATTACAACACACCTCTACACAATGCTGCTACACATTACTACACACCTCCACACACTGCTACCACACATTACTACACACTGCTACTACACATTACTACACACTGCTGCTACACATTACTACACACTACTGCTACACATTACTACACATTACTACACACTACTGCTACACATTACTACACATTACTACACACTACTGCTACACATTACTACACATTACTACACATTACTACACACTACTGCTACACATTACTACACATTACTACACACTACTGCTACACATTACTACACATTACTACACATTACTACACACTGCTGCTACACATTACTACACACTGCTGCTACACATTACTACACACTGCTACTACACATTACTATACACTGCTACTACACATTACTACACACTGCTGCTACACATTACTACACACTACTGCTACACATTACTACACACCTCTACACACTGCTGCTACACATTACTACACACTGCTACTACACATTACTACACACTGCTACTACACATTACTACACACTGCTGCTACACATTACTACACACTACTGCTACACATTACTACACACTGCTGCTACACATTACTACACACTGCTACTACACATTACTACACACTGCTACTACACATTACTACACACTGCTGCTACACATTACTACACACTGCTGCTACACATTACTACACACTACTGCTACACATTACTACACACTGCTACTACACATTACTACACACTGCTACTACACAATACTACACACTGCTACTACACATTACTACACACCTCTACACACTACTGCTACACATTACTACACACTACTGATACACATTACTACACACTGCTACTACACATTACTACACACCTCTACACACTGCTGCTACACATTACTACACACTGCTGCTACACATTACTACACACTACTGCTACACATTACTACACACTGCTACTACACATTACTACACACTGCTACTACACATTACTACACACCTCTACACACTACTGCTACACATTACTACACACTACTGCTACACATTACTACACACCTCTACACACTGCTGCTACATATTACTACACACTGCTGCTATACATTACTACACACTACTGCTACACATTACTACACACTGCTACTACACATTACTACACACTACTGCTACACATTACTACACACTGCTACTACACATTACTACACACCTCCACACACTGCTACTACACATTACTACACACTACTGCTACACATTACTACACACTACTGCTACACATTACTACACACTGCTACTACACATTACTACACACCTCTACACACTGCTGCTACACATTACTACACACTGCTGCTACACATTACTACACACTACTGCTACACATTACTACACACTGCTACTACACATTACTACACACTGCTACTACACATTACTCACCTCTACACACTGCTGCTACACATTACTACACACTGCTACTACACATTACTACACACTATTGCTACACATTACTACACATTACTGCTACACATTACTACACACCTCCACACACTGCTACTACACATTACTACACACTGCTACTACACAATACTACACACTGCTGCTACACACTACTACACATTACTACACATTAATACACACTGCTGCTACACATTACTACACACTACTGCTACACATTCCTACACATTACTACACACTACTGCTACACATTACTACACATTACTACACACTACTGCTACTCATTACTACACATTACTACACATTACTACACACTACTGCTACACATTACTACACATTACTACACATTACTGCTACACATTACTACACACTGCTGCTACACATTACTACACACTGCTGCTACACATTACTACACACCTTTACACACTACTGCTACACATTACTACACACTGCTACTACACATTACTACACACTGCTGCTACACATTACTACACACTGCTGCTACACATTACTACACACTGCTACTACACATTACTACACACTACTGCTACATATTACTACACACTGCTACTACACATTACTACACACTGCTGCTACACATTACTACACACTGCTACTACACACCTCTACACACTGCTGCTACACATTACTACACACTGCTACTACACATTACTACACACTGCTACTACACATTACTACACACTACTGCTACACATTACTACACACTGCTACTACACATTACTACACACTGCTACTACACACTACACACTACTACACACTACTGCTACACATTACTACACACCTCTACACACTACTGCTACACATTACTACAAACTGCTACTACACATTACTACACACTGCTACTACACATTACTACACACTGCTGCTACACACTACACACTACTACACACTACTGCTACACACCCCTACACACTACTGCTACACATTACTACACACTGCTACTACACATTACTACACACTGCTGCTACACATTACTACACACCTCTACACACTACTGCTACACATTACTACACACTACTGCTACACATTACTACACACTGCTGCTACACATTACTACACACTGCTACTACACATTACTACACACTGCTGCTACACATTACTACACACCGCTACTACACACCTCCACACACTGCTACTACACATTACTACACACCTCTACACACTGCTACTACACATTACTACACACTGCTGCTACACACTGCTGCTACACATTACTACACACTGCTACTACACACCTCCACACACTGCTGCTACACATTACTACACACTGCTACTACACATTACTACACACTGCTACTACACACCTCCACACACTGCTACTACACATTACTACACACTGCTACTACACATTACTACACACTGCTGCTACACATTACTACACACTGCTACTACACATTACTACACACTGCTGCTACACATTACTACACACTACTGCTACACATTACTACACACTGCTACTACACATTACTACACACCTCCACACACTGCTACTACACATTACTACACACTACTGCTACACATTACTGCACACTGCTACTACACATTACTCACCTCTACACACTGCTGCTACACATTACTACACACTGCTACTACACATTACTACACACTGCTACACATTACTACACACCTCTACACAATGCTGCTACACATTACTACACACTGCTTCTACACATTACTACACACTACTGCTACACATTACAACACACCTCTACACAATGCTGCTACACATTACTACACACCTCCACACACTGCTACCACACATTACTACACACTGCTACTACACATTACTACACACTGCTGCTACACATTACTACACACTACTGCTACACATTACTACACATTACTACACACTACTGCTACACATTACTACACATTACTACACACTACTGCTACACATTACTACACATTACTACACATTACTACACACTACTGCTACACATTACTACACATTACTACACACTACTGCTACACATTACTACACATTACTACACATTACTACACACTGCTGCTACACATTACTACACACTGCTGCTACACATTACTACACACTGCTACTACACATTACTATACACTGCTACTACACATTACTACACACTGCTGCTACACATTACTACACACTACTGCTACACATTACTACACACCTCTACACACTGCTGCTACACATTACTACACACTGCTACTACACATTACTACACACTGCTACTACACATTACTACACACTGCTGCTACACATTACTACACACTACTGCTACACATTACTACACACTGCTGCTACACATTACTACACACTGCTACTACACATTACTACACACTGCTACTACACATTACTACACACTGCTGCTACACATTACTACACACTGCTGCTACACATTACTACACACTACTGCTACACATTACTACACACTGCTACTACACATTACTACACACTGCTACTACACAATACTACACACTGCTACTACACATTACTACACACCTCTACACACTACTGCTACACATTACTACACACTGCTACTACACATTACTACACACCTCTACACACTGCTGCTACACATTACTACACACTGCTGCTACACATTACTACACACTACTGCTACACATTACTACACACTGCTACTACACATTACTACACACTGCTACTACACATTACTACACACCTCTACACACTACTGCTACACATTACTGCACACTACTGCTACACATTACTACACACCTCTACACACTGCTGCTACACATTACTACACACTGCTGCTATACATTACTACACACTACTGCTACACATTACTACACACTGCTACTACACATTACTACACACTACTGCTACACATTACTACACACTGCTACTACACATTACTACACACCTCCACACACTGCTACTACACATTACTACACACTACTGCTACACATTACTACACACTACTGCTACACATTACTACACACTGCTACTACACATTACTACACACCTCTACACACTGCTGCTACACATTACTACACACTGCTGCTACACATTACTACACACTACTGCTACACATTACTACACACTGCTACTACACATTACTACACACTGCTACTACACATTACTACACACCTCTACACACTACTGCTACACATTACTACACACTACTGCTACACATTACTACACACCTCTACACACTGCTGCTACACATTACTACACACTGCTGCTATACATTACTACACACTACTGCTACACATTACTACACACTGCTACTACACATTACTACACACTACTGCTACACATTACTACACACTACTACACATTACTACACACTGCTACTACACATTACTACACACTGCTACTACACATTACTACACACTGCTGCTACACATTACTACACACCTCTACACACTGCTGCTACACATTACTACACACTGCTACTACACATTACTACACACTGCTACTACACATTACTACACACCTCTACACACTGCTACTACACATTACTACACACTGCTACTACACATTACTACACACCTCTACACACTGCTGCTACACATTACTACACACCTCCACACACTACTGCTACACATTACTACACACTACTGCTACACATTACTACACACTGCTACTACACATTACTACACACTGCTACTACACATTACTACACACTACTGCTACACATTACTACACACTGCTACAACACATTACTATACACTGCTATTACACATTACTACACACTGCTACTACACATTACTACACACCTCTACACACTGCTACTACACATTACTACACACTGCTACTACACATTACTACACACTGCTAGTACACACTACTACACACCTCTACACACTGCTACTACACATTACTACACACTGCTGCTACACATTACTACACACCTCTACACACTGCTGCTACACATTACTACACACTGCTACTACACATTACTACACACTTCTACTACACATTACTACACACCTCTACACACTGCTGCTACACATTACTACACACTGCTACTACACATTACTCACCTCTACACACTCCTACTACACATTACTCACCTCTACACACTGCTACTACACATTACTACACACCTCTACACACTGCTGTTACACATTACTACACACTACTACTACACATTACTACACACTGCTGCTACACATTACTACACACTGCTGCTACACATTACTACACACTGCTACTACACATTACTACACACCTCTACACACTGCTGTTACACATTACTACACACTACTACTACACATTACTACACACTGCTACTACACATTACTACACACTGCTACTACACATTACTACACACTGCTACTACACATGACTACACACTGCTACTACACATTACTACACACTACTGCTACGCATTACTACACACCTCTACACGCTGCTGCTATACATTACTACACACCTCTACACACTGCTACTACACATTACTACACACTGCTGCTATACATTACTACACACTACTGCTACACATTACTACACACTGCTACTACACATTACTACACACTACTGCTACACATTACTACACACTACTACACATTACTACACACTGCTACTACACATTACTATACACCTCTACACACTGCTACTACACACCTCTACACACTGCTACTACACATTACTACACACTGCTACTACACATTACTACACACTGCTACTACACATTACTACACACTGCTGCTACACATTACTACACACTACTACACATTACTACACACTGCTACTACACATTAATTCACACCTCTACACACTGCTACTACACACCTCTACACACTGCTACTACACATTACTACACACTGCTACTACACATTACTACACACTGCTACTACACATTACTACACATTACTACACACTACTGCTACACATTACTACACACTGCTACTACACATTACTACACACTACTGCTACACATTACTACACACTACTGCTACACATTACTACACACTGCTACTACACATTACTACACACTGCTGCTACACATTACTACACACTGCTACTACACATTACTACACACCTCTACACACTGCTACTACACATTACTACACACTGCTACTACACATTACTACACACCTCTACACACTGCTGCTACACATTACTACACACTACTGCTAAACATTACTACACACTGCTGCTACACATTACTACAAACCTCTACACACTACTGCTACACACTACTGCTACACATTACTACACACTGCTACTACACATTACTGCACACTGCTACTACATATTACTACACACCTCTACACACTACTGCTACACATTACTACACACTACTGCTACACATTACTACACACTGCTACTACACATTACTACACACTGCTACTACACATTACTACACACTGCTACTACACATTACTACACACCTCTACTACACATTACTACACGCTACTGCTACACATTACTACACACTGCTACTACACATTACTACACACTGCTGCTACACATTACTACACACTGCTACTACACATTACCACACGCTACACATTACTACACATTACTACACATTACTACACACTACTACACATTACTACACACTGCTGCTACACATTACTACACACTGCTACTACACATTACTACACACTGCTACTACACATTACTACACACTGCTGCTACACATTACTACACACTACTGCTACACATTACTACACACTGCTACTACACATTACTCACCTCTACACACTGCTGCTACACATTACTACACACTGCTACTACACATTACTACACACTATTGCTACACATTACTACACATTACTGCTACACATTACTACACACCTCCACACACTGCTACTACACATTACTACACACTGCTACTACACAATACTACACACTGCTGCTACACACTACTACACATTACTACACATTACTACACACTGCTGCTACACATTACTACACACTACTGCTACACATTCCTACACATTACTACACACTACTGCTACACATTACTACACATTACTACACACTACTGCTACTCATTACTACACATTACTACACATTACTACACACTACTGCTACACATTACTACACATTACTGCTACACATTTCTACACACTGCTGCTACACATTACTACACACTGCTGCTACACATTACTACACACCTCTACACACTACTGCTACACATTACTACACACTGCTACTACACATTACTACACACTGCTGCTACACATTACTACACACTGCTGCTACACATTACTACACACTGCTACTACACATTACTACACACTACTGCTACATATTACTACACACTGCTACTACACATTACTACACACTGCTGCTACACATTACTACACACTGCTACTACACACCTCTACACACTGCTGCTACACATTACTACACACTGCTACTACACATTACTACACACTGCTACTACACATTACTACACACTACTGCTACACATTACTACACACTGCTACTACACATTACTACACACTGCTACTACACACTACACACTACTACACACTACTGCTACACATTACTACACACCTCTACACACTACTGCTACACATTACTACACACTGCTACTACACATTACTACACACTGCTACTACACATTACTACACACTGCTGCTACACACTACACACTACTACACACTACTGCTACACACCCCTACACACTACTGCTACACATTACTACACACTGCTACTACACATTACTACACACTGCTGCTACACATTACTACACACCTCTACACACTACTGCTACACATTACTACACACTACTGCTACACATTACTACACACTGCTGCTACACATTACTACACACTGCTACTACACATTACTACACACTGCTGCTACACATTACTACACACTGCTACTACACACCTCCACACACTGCTACTACACATTACTACACACCTCTACACACTGCTACTACACATTACTACACACTGCTGCTACACACTGCTGCTACACATTACTACACACTGCTACTACACACCTCCACACACTGCTGCTATACATTACTACACACTGCTACTACACATTACTACAGACTGCTACTACACACCTCCACACACTGCTACTACACATTACTACACACTGCTACTACACATTACTACACACTGCTGCTACACATTACTACACACTGCTACTACACATTACTACACACTTCTGCTACACATTACTGCACACTGCTACTACACATTACTCACCTCTACACACTGCTGCTACACATTACTACACACTGCTACTACACATTACTACACACTGCTACACATTACTACACACCTCTACACAATGCTGCTACACATTACTACACACTGCTTCTACACATTACTACACACTACTGCTACACATTACAACACACCTCTACACAATGCTGCTACACATTACTACACACCTCCACACACTGCTACCACACATTACTACACACTGCTACTACACATTACTACACACTGCTGCTACACATTACTACACACTACTGCTACACATTACTACACATTACTACACACTACTGCTACACATTACTACACATTACTACACACTACTGCTACACATTACTACACATTACTACACACTACTGCTACACATTACTACACATTACTACACACTACTGCTACACATTACTACACATTACTACACATTACTACACACTGCTGCTACACATTACTACACACTGCTGCTACACATTACTACACACTGCTACTACACATTACTATACACTGCTACTACACATTGCTACACACTGCTGCTACACATTACTACACACTACTGCTACACATTACTACACACCTCTACACACTGCTGCTACACATTACTACACACTGCTACTACACATTACTACACACTGCTACTACACATTACTACACACTGCTGCTACACATTACTACACACTACTGCTACACATTACTACACACTGCTGCTACACATTACTACACACTGCTACTACACATTACTACACACTGCTACTACACATTACTACACACTGCTGCTACACATTACTACACACTGCTGCTACACATTACTACACACTACTGCTACACATTACTACACACTGCTACTACACATTACTACACACTGCTACTACACAATACTACACACTGCTACTACACATTACTACACACCTCTACACACTACTGCTACACATTACTACACACTACTGCTACACATTACTACACACTGCTACTACACATTACTACACACCTCTACACACTGCTGCTACACATTACTACACACTGCTGCTACACATTACTACACACTACTGCTACACATTACTACACACTGCTACTACACATTACTACACACTGCTACTACACATTACTACACACCTCTACACACTACTGCTACACATTACTACACACTACTGCTACACATTACTACACACCTCTACACACTGCTGCTACACATTACTACACACTGCTGCTATACATTACTACACACTACTGCTACACATTACTACACACTGCTACTACACATTACTACACACTACTGCTACACATTACTACACACTACTACACATTACTACACACTGCTACTACACATTACTACACACTGCTACTACACATTACTACACACTGCTACTACACACCTCTACACACTGCAACTGCACATTACTACACACTGCTACTACACATTACTACACACTGCTAGTACACACTACTACACACCTCTACACACTGCTACTACACATTACTACACACTGCTGCTACACATTACTACACACCTCTACACACTGCTGCTACACATTACTACACACTGCTACTCCACATTACTACACACCTCT